>NC_092333.1:254417500-254715000 GCF_046630445.1 Rutidosis leptorrhynchoides
ACCTTGCACTTATTAAATGACGTTATATGTATTTTTACTATGAAATACAGTATTGTGAGTTTCATTTGCTCCCTTTTATATATATTTTTGGGACTGAGAATACATGCGCTGTTTTTATTAATGTTTTACGAAATAGGCACAAGTACTAAAACTAATTCTACGTGGGTTTAAACCAGAAATATACCCTTAGCTTGGTAACATTAAACTACTTGTCTATGTACGGTAGGCGCGAATCCTAAAGATAGATCTATTGGGCCTAACAAACCCCATCCTGACTATGGGATGCTTTAGTACTTCGAGGTTATTTTAAACACACCTGATCTGGTGTACTTCAGAGGGTAAAACATGAACGTTAAGGCTTGTTACCGGGTGCCTACAACTTATAGAATACTTTTATACACCTGCGAGTGTACATATATTTATAAACGGAAATCTTGTGGTCTATTAATATATTGAAATGATTGTTATGATAAACCTGTGAACTCACCAACCTTTTGGTTGACACTTTAAAGCATGTTTATTCTCAGGTATTAAAGAAATCTTCCGCTGTGCATTAGCTCATTTTAAGGATATTACTTGGAGTCATTCATGGCATATTTTGAAAGACGTTGCATTCGAGTCATTGAGTTCATCAAGATTATTATTAAGCCAATTATAGTTGGATGTATTATGAAATGGTGTGCATGCCGTCAACTTTCGTTGTAAAGAAAGTTTGTCTTTTAAAAACGAATGCAATGTTTGTAAAATGTATCATATAGAGGTCAAATACCTCGCGATGTAATCAACTATTGTGAATCGTTTATAATGTATATGAACGGGTCCTTTCAATAACCGATGCCACAGATTTAAAATCGAACCCAATAAGATGATGAGAGAGAACAAAGCACCAAAAACCCTTCCAGAAACTTTGTTCAACAGAAAAGATGAACAAACCATAGAAAACGCAGCAAACGAACACGAATCAAGCAATCCTACGCTCCGATACCATGTAAAAATAAACAGATCTATGAAAACAAACACGATCTCAACCAATATTCATAAATCCAAAGTCGATTACATCAATATGAAGAATCAGTTTCAATCTGATTCAACTCACAAAACTCACAAATTACAGAAAACTATAATCACAGAGAGTGATTGTATAATAAGATGAAGAGAAAACTGAACAATATTAGAATTAGGATTTCTGGTTGAGAGAAATCGATAGCCAACAGAACAAAATAGAATGTGTGTGTGTGTTATTCTCCTTCTTCTCTTGATCTGATGGTATATAAGCACAAAATAAGACTTGAGCCCAAAGCAATCATCTATCCTGATCTGCTAACAAGCCCACTTTGTAGCTATAAAATAACTTTATCCAGAAAAGGCCCCTTGACTTTGAAAAAGCTTGTAATCCTTTTCATTTAACCTTTTAACCTGCATTTTCTAGAATCCAAAGAATGAGAAAAGAACAACATGAATTTAAAAATAAGCTTGTATAAATTTAACAGTGATTAATGATCTTTCAACTTTTGACAAATTCTGAAAAACTCGTCTTTGTTGGGGATCTTGATAAGTTTTCAAGTATAAATGTTGAGGAGTATATAATATGTGCTGAACAAATATCTTTTGAATTTGTGGTACACTACAGCATTCGATGAATCTTTATCATCATGAATTGCTCGAGGGAAGAGAAAGTGAGGAAAATGGTTAATCTTGACATTTGAGATCTTTTGCTCCCCCTTAGATTTAGAGTGGTACTTTCCATTGCTCCACCTCAAACAAACAAATCTTTTCAATCTAGTACTCTAAATGCTTTGCATTTTGTGCGGTGAATATGTGTAAAAGAATCATTCTTGATGTCTTGTAATTTGTTGTTAAATATTGCAATATCACCTTTCATCAATATATTCTCCCCCTTCAATAGATTCAAGTTCATCTTTCATCAATAGATTCAAGTTCATGATGCTTGTGATACGAAAAATTACACAAGAACATATTTTGGGTAAGGGAATGTGCTATCCACGGTTATTCCATGTTGTTTTGAAAGTGTTAGTGCAATAAATGGAGTTGTCCATCGCTGTCGAACAACTTGAGAATGGTTTAGGTCTACGTTGTACACCTAGGTTTGTATTAAACACTGGAAACTCACGTCGCATGAGCATATGTGACAAAACCGTTGTAATATATATGCTACACGAGTGACTGTGTCACTCGTGCGTGTGATTCCTGTCAGTCGTACGGTCGAGATGTCAAACGTACGCGTGAGCTGACAGAGGCATATATAAAGAGTTCCCTTGTTCATTTGATGAGTAGAGCATAATGGAAGCTTAGAGAAGCTCTCCATTCCTCTTCACCTTCATGGTGGAGAGGAATCAAGGTGAATTGATGCTCCAATCGCCTTGATAACCCATGGTTCTTTGTTTAAATTCATGTAATCGGTCTTGTAATTGTTCATTATCATTAATACATGTAATTTTGGCACTGAATCAGCTGTTATTGATTAATCTAAATGGATTTCATGCTTTTTCTTCATTGTTCATCATCTCATGTTCACTTATTATGCTCAAATTGCTAATCGATGCTTGTTCCTTGATCTGACGATCCTAGCTAATGATGCAAGGGATCCAACAAATGGTATCAGAGCCAAATATCAAACAAGATTAGATTAATATGTTGCATTTTGATGAAATTTAAATTTGAAGTTCGGTTTGACTTTTGTTGACTGTTTTTGGGTTTTGGTGATTTAGCACGAATCTGGAAAAACTAACAATTAGGAACTGCTGGTAATCATCTTGTGAATGATTCCTCAAAGTTTCAGCTCCTGATTTAAAGTTTTGTTCGAGTTATATGGATTTTTCAGTTTTTGAAAAGTGGACTGATTTGGATCGATTCTGTGATTTTGGTTGTTTGTTTGGATGATTTGTTAATGGGTTTTTGTTTTCCGGGTTCCAAGGATCATTCCTGCAAAATTTCAAGCGTTTTCATTAAGTTTTGAGCTAGTTTCCATGATCGCCACCGTGAACCTCCGTGAGAACCACCACTGTTCGCCGAAAAACTGCAAATGAGTGAAGAACACTCATGAACACTGAAACATACGAGTAGAGATGTGAAAAACAAGGTTGAGACTTCAAGTATGCAAGTAGGATAGGTGAAACGTATGTGTAAGTGTTAAACTTTCGAGTTTATTGAGTTTAATGGTGGATCGTGCGTGTGATAGGTTGAAGATGGCTGAAACGTACGTGTGGAATTGTGTGTATACGATTGAAGTGACAAAATGTACGGTTAACTTGTGAAAATTTTCGAAGTTTGATGCTAAATTATGAACCGTACGTGTCTGGTTTCAGTTTAAGGTTGAAAAAGACAAACAGTGACTAACGATGGCATGATGGTAATTAAAGGGAATATTTTAGGCGGGTCCCACCTGGTGAAACCTTGTGTCGGGTGGTATTGAAAACCGCAGATGGTATTGCTTATCCCACATGTCTTTGTCGGCTGGTTAACATGAAAGGAAGAGAGAGGTCGTAGCTGACGGGTCCCACTTGTCATGGTTTGTCTTTGGTCTCCTAACCCTAGACATAATATGCTTTGTCACGCTGTCACGATCTAACCCATTTACCCATTAATTCAAACCAAAGAACCCATCAGAAAACCGAATCATATCCGACCCGGATATCTAACCCAGATCCGACCCAACCATATCAATTGAATATTTAACATTGTTAGTCCCTACAGTTAAATATTTTAACGGCTGTTAAACCCAAGGGACTTCTAATGCAAAATTTTGAGAATATTTTTAGAATTTTCATTTTTAGCCCCGAAGATTAAGAAAGTTTCATTTTCAGCCCCTGAAGTTTTGAAAATTTACAATTTTGGTCCCTCAACTTTTGAAGTTTACACTGCGGTCACTGAACGTTCTAGAATTTTTAATAGGGGTCCTTAACTTGTGTGATTGTTTATCAATGGTCCTGGAATGTTACTTTTCAACTCTTAATCTATGCGTTGGAGGATTTGTCAACAAAAAAAAAGTCAGTTATACCGATTGATGATGTGATCGAGATGTGATAAAGAGATGATTCAGATGTGATTGTATCAAGAAGTGTAAGAAAGGTGATTTGTGCAGGAAATACAAATTAAGCTTACACGTTTAAGAATTTAGTGACTCACTAGGTCTTGTATCATGATAATTCTGACCTGAACCGGGTTTGCACGACAGAAGTACCAACGAGACATCATGAGCCCGTGAACCTTTGCTGTTGAAACGACCCGTCCTAATCCATCTGGACGAATACATTACATTTGGTTACATCGCGAGGTACTTGACCTTTATATGATACATTTTACAAACATTGCATTCGTTTTTAAAAGGCAACTTTCATTTCAACGAAAGTTGACAAGTATGCATACCACTTCATAATATATCCAACTATAATTGACTTAATAATAATTTTGATGAACTCAACGACTCGAATGCAATGTCTTTTGAAATATGTCATGAACGACTCCAAGTAATATCTCTAAAATGAGCAAATGCACAGCGGAAAATTTCTTTCATACCTGAGAATAAACATGCTTTAAAGTGTCAACCAAAAGGTTGGTGAGTTCATTAGTTTATCATAATCATTCATTTCCATCTTTTTAATAGACCACAAGAATTTCATTTTCATTTCTCATAAATAGCATGCATGCAAAAATCATTCATATGGATTGAACACCTGGTAACTGACATTAACAAGATGCATATAAGAATATCCCCTATCATTCCGGGACATCCATCGGACATGATAAAACAACATCGAAGTACTAAAGCATCCGCAACCATGGATGGGGTTTGTTAGGCCCAATAGATCTATCTTTAGGATTCGCGTCAATTAGTAGATCGATTTACTAATTCTTAGGCTAACAAGCAAAAAGGGGCATATTCGGCTTCGATCATTCAACCATAGAATGTAGTTTCAATTACTTGTGTCTATTTCGTCAAACGTTTATAAAAAACAGCGCATGTATTCTCAGTCCCAAAAATATATATTGCAAAAGCATTTAGAAAGGGAACAAATGAAACTCACAATACTGTATTTTGTAGTAAAAATACATATGATGACACTGGATAAGTGCAGGGTTGGCATCGGATTCACGAACCTATATCATTTGTATATTTATTAATACACATAATCGTAATCGAACAAATTTATTTATTATATCTTAATTTATATATTATATATTTAGTTTGTGTATATATTCAAAATGATTAATATCTATATAGTTATATTAATATATCCATATTTATTTATATACATTATTGTTTAGTGTTATATTTAAAATCAATAGTTTGGTATGTATACGTATTTAAATAAATAATATTAGTAAGTCTGATTTATATAGTTATGTGAAATATTAATATAATTATAGTATATGTAATAAGTATATTTTATGTATAAAATATTTATCTGTTTAAAAAGATAGTTTTTGATAATAATAATGATGTACTAGTAATAATAATAATAACTTTATTAATAATAATACTAATAATTAGTAATTATAATTTTATCCATAGTTTTTAAATCCATAAATTTATATATATACTTAATATTATTTAGCAAAATATTATTTTCATATTCGAAGTTCGAATTAACATTTGTAACAATACCTTTTAAATCATAATTTTTCCTAAAGCTTAATTATATTACTTAAATCATAACTTAATTATAATACTTTTACTTCATAACATTCTTCATAATATGCTAATATCTTAAGATTTTAACGGTTTTATGTCTGTACGTACATATATATAAATACTCTGTTTATAAATTTTTCAGGACTATAGCTATGTTATTCCTATCCTAATCAATATAAACTTTATAGTTATATACATACTTACTTATTCAATATCATATGACTTTAGTTCATAAACTTTCAATACTTAATATTAACGATAATCTTATATGTAACAATAGTCATAATAATAATAGTAAATGATCTAATTGATAAAAATTTTAATAATAACAATACTTATAATGATATTAATAATAATAATGATATTATTAATGATTATACTTATGTTAATAATAATAATAGTCATATTCGTAATAATAATAATAATACTTAAATGATAAAATTTATAATAATATTAATAATATTTATAAAAATACTAATGATAATAATGTTTCTAATACTTATAGATATAAATATGATAGTAGTGATAATAATAATTACAATATTAACAATAATAATAATAGTAATAATCATAATAATAATAATAATAATAATAATGATAATAATAATAATAATAATAATAATAATAATAATAATAATAATAATAATAATAATAATAAAATAATAATTTATAATAACAAGAAAACTACCTCACAAAGAGGGAGTTCCAAAAAAAAAGGCAGCCCTTGCCGGAGTTTGAACCCACGACCACCTGTTAACACACAATACCCCTTAACCGCTCGTATGCTTCTATCTATCTCTTTTAAACCCAACCTAACTGTATATAACACAATTATTGTTCTGTTTCCTTTCCTTCTTCTTCACTAATTTAACCAGGCGACTTATATTTACAAAATAGCTATACCCACTTATTGTACGCTTTGTAATTGAACATAAACAACTTCCCTAGATGTTTTGATTAATCGAAACAGATCAATTAAATAAACCAAAATGGCTGTAACAGACCCGTCGATACATATGAACCCCAATATTAAATTTCGAACTTGAAATTGTTTCAGACAATGTTCACAACATAAAATGGGTTTTAAATCATTCCTAGAATCTACTGAAATCATTATTCAAAATTTAATTATAACAGGTATTCAGAATTTTATTGAAGAAGATGCGTTTGACTTTTGAATTTGAAATTTGACTCTTCGAATTCGAAATTGTTTTGATGAATTAACACCTGGAAAATTGAGGAAACATTTACAAAGTGATTTGGGACACTTCTACATTGATAGTTTTTGGAGAATGATACAGATTGGAGTTATGGGTAAAAAGATTTGCGTACAGGGGAACTAGCGTGTTCATCCTTTCTGTTTTTAATTCCCCTAATTTATGGAAATTAAGAGTGATTGTGATAGATAACAGTGATGGATAATCGAATGATTTTTTAACAAATCTGAGGTATTCGATTGTCATATAGTGAAGATATCAATCGACAGGAAAATCACGGGTATGCAAAGGAATAAATAAAAAAATTAACAGATAGTGATATTAGCAGATACTCCCAATATCTGATTTCGTAATTTATTTTTACTATTAATTATTATTAAATATATTAATAATAATAATGCTTGTTAATACTAATAATAATAATTATTATAATTACAATAATAATAATATTAATGATAATAATAATAACAATTATTGATAAAAATGTTAATAATGATATTATTATTAATAATAATTATAAAGAATATAATGTTATACTAATAATAAAATTCTTTTAATTTCATAATATTACTAAAAGTAAAGGAATTAATAATAATAGAAGTAATGATAAAAATAATAAATATAATGATAATAAAAATCTTACATGAAAATGATAACTTTTAGTAATAACAATAAAAATCATAGAATTGATTATAATTTACTACTAATTATAATGATATTAATAATGATAACAATTGTATTATTTTCTAGTAATAATAATAATAATAACACTAGTATAATCAATCACATGTATTACATTTTATTTCTACATATAATTATTCATAATAGATTCTAATGTTATTATTAGTATTTATTTTGATGAAAGTAATACTAACATTTTTAATATTATATTTTAACTTGTAATTACATTTACTTTTTATGAATTTTATAATATATAATAATTATATCATATATTATATGAATACATCTTTTGAATTTTTAACATTTATATATTCAATATATGTTTCATCATAATTGTAACGACCCGGAAATTTTCGACCAAATTTAAACCTTAAACTCTATATGTTTCCGACACGATAAGCAAAAACCTTAATGTTGAGTTTAGAAAGTTTGAAATCTATATTCGAATGATTAGTTACCCAATTACCATTCCCGAAGATTCACAAACCACTTTTTAGAATTGAATACATATATATTTGAATATATGAATATACAATGATAATTTAAAATATAATTAGAAATATGTATATATATATATATATATATATATATATATATATATATATATATATAGTTGCTATTAATGTTATTATTAGAAATATCATCACAAAATATTATTTGTATTATTATTATTATTATCTTTATTGCAAATTATTGTTATTAATACGTTTGTCATTAGTCTTATTTTTAATGTTATTATTATTATTAGTAAGTTAGATTATTATAAATATAATTATAATTATTAATTATTAATATTATTACCATTATTACCTCTATTATTATTACTATTAGTTTCATTATTATTATTAAAATTAATATGAAATACTAATGTTTATATAATGAATATTATTTTGCTTCTTAATATGAATAATACACAAATAAATACATATATACATATATATATATATATATATATATATATATATATATATATATATATATATATAATGTTATATAAGAATACAAATACATAGTATACACATAATTAAAAATGATTAAAAGTATAATTTAGATATAAGTCCATATTATTTGTCATTAGTAAATTATTATTAATATCATTAGTATTATTATCAAATTATTATATTATTAATTATTAATCATTAATTATTAGAAATTATCATTATTATTATTATTATTATTATTATTATTATTATTATTTTATTTTCTTATTATTATTACTTATATATTTTTATTAATACATGTATCAGATATACATACACCAAATACCGAACAGATATGTAGTGACCCGAACTTTTCCATGTTTATATATATTAATTGAGATTGATATTTACATGATTAAATATTTCCAACATGTTAAGTAATCAAACTTGTTATGACTTGATTAATTGAAATATGTTTCATATAGACAATTGACCACCCAAGTTGACCGGTGATTCACGAACGTTAAAACTTGTAAAAACTATATGATGACATATATATGGATATATATATAGTTAACATGATACTATGATAAGTAAACATATCATTAAGTATATTAACAATGAACTACATATGTAAAAACAAGACTACTAACTTAATGATTTTTAAACGAGACATATATGTAACGATTATCGTTGTAAAGACATTTAATGTATATATATCATATTAAGAGATATTCATACATGATAATATCATGATAATATAATAATTTAAAATCTCATTTGATATTATAAACATTGGGTTAACAACATTTAACAAGATCGTTAACCTAAAGGTTTCAAAACAACACTTACATGTAACGACTAACGATGACTTAACGACTCAGTTAAAATGTATATACATGTAGTGTTTTAATATGTATTTATACACTTTTGAAAGACTTCAATACACTTATCAAAATACTTCTACTTAACAAAAATGCTTACAATTACATCCTCGTTCAGTTTCATCAACAATTCTACTCGTATGCACCCGTATTCGTACTCGTACAATACACAGCTTTTAGATGTATGTACTATTGGTATATACACTCCAATGATCAGCTCTTAGCAGCCCATGTGAGTCACCTAACACATGTGGGAACCATCATTTGGCAACTAGCATGAAATATCTCATAAAATTACAAAAATATGAGTAATCATTCATGACTTATTTACATGAAAACAAAATTACATATCCTTTATATCTAATCCATACACCAATGACCAAAAACACCTACAAACACTTTCATTCTTCAATTTTCTTCATCTAATTGATCTCTCTCAAGTTCTATCTTCAAGTTCTAAGTGTTCTTCATAAATTCCAAAAGTTCTAGTTTCATAAAATCAAGAATACTTTCAAGTTTGCTAGCTCACTTCCAATCTTGTAAGGTGATCATCCAACCTCAAGAAATCTTTGTTTCTTACAGTAGGTTATCATTCTAATACAAGGTAACAATCATATTCAAACTTTGGTTCAATTTCTATAACTATAACAATCTTATTTCAAGTGATGATCTTACTTGAACTTGTTTTCGTGTCATGATTCTGCTTCAAGAACTTCGAGCCATCCAAGAATCCGTTGAAGCTAGATCCATTTTTCTCTTTTCCAGTAGGTTTATCCAAGGAACTTAACGTAGTAATGATGTTCATAACATCATTCGATTCATACATATAAAGCTATCTTATTCGAAGGTTTAAACTTGTAATCACTAGAACATAGTTTAGTTAATTCTAAACTTGTTCGCAAACAAAAGTTAATCCTTCTAACTTGACTTTTAAAATCAACTAAACACATGTTCTATATCTATATGATATGCTAACTTAATGATTTAAAACCTGGAAACACGAAAAACACCGTAAAACCGGATTTACGCCGTCGTAGTAACACCGCGGGCTGTTTTGGGTTAGTTAATTAAAAACTATGATAAACTTTGATTTAAAAGTTGTTATTCTGAGAAAATGATTTTTATTATGAACATGAAACTATATCCAAAAATTATGGTTAAACTCAAAGTGGAAGTATGTTTTCTAAAATGGTCATCTAGACGTCGTTCTTTCGACTGAAATGACTACCTTTACAAAAACGACTTGTAACTTATTTTTCCGACTATAAACCTATAAGTTTTCTGTTTAGATTCATAAAATAGAGTTCAATATGAAACCATAGCAATTTGATTCACTCAAAACGGATTTAAAATGAAGAAGTTATGGGTAAAACAAGATTGGATAATTTTTCTCATTTTAGCTACGTGAAAATTGGTAACAAATCTATTCCAACCATAACTTAATAAACTTGTATTGTATATTATGTAATCTTGAGATACCATAGACACGTATACAATGTTTCGACCTATCATGTCGACACATCTATATATATTTCGGAACAACCATAGACACTCTATATGTGAATGTTGGAGTTAGCTATACAGGGTTGAGGTTGATTCCAAAATATATATAGTTTGAGTTGTGATCAATACTGAGATACGTATACACTGGGTTGTGGATTGATTCAAGATAATATTTATCGATTTATTTCTGTACATCTAACTGTGGATAACTAGTTGTAGGTTACTAACGAGGACAGCTGACTTAATAAACTTAAAACATCAAAATACATTAAAAGTGTTGTAAATATATTTTGAACATACTTTGATATATATGTATATATTGTTATAGGTTCGTGAATCAACCAGTGGCCAAGTCTTACTTCCCGACGAAGTAAAAATCTGTGAAAGTGAGTTATAGTCCCACTTTTAAAATCTAATATTTTTGGGATGAGAATACATGCAGGTTTTATAAATGATTTACAAAATAGACACAAGTGAAACTACATTCTATGGTTGAATTATCGAAATCGTATATGCCCCTTTTTATTAAGTCAGGTAATCTAAGAATTAGGGAACAGACACCCTAATTGACGCGAATCCTAAAGATAGATCTATCGGGCCCAATAAGCCCCATCCAAAGTACCGGATGCTTTAGTACTTCGAAATTTATATCATATCCGAAGGGTGTCCCGGAATGATGGGGATATTCTTATATATGCATCTTGTTAATGTCGGTTACCAGGTGTTCACCATATGAATGACTTTTATCTCTATGTATGGGATGTGTATTGAAATATGAAATCTTGTGGTCTATTATTATGATTTGATATATATAGGTTAAACCTATAACTCACCAACATTTTTGTTGACGTTTTAAGCATGTTTATTCTCAGGTGATTATTAAGAGCTTCCGCTGTCGCATACTTAAATAAGGACGAGATTTGGAGTCCATGTTTGTATGATATTGTGTAAAAACTGCATTCAAGAAACTTATT
The DNA here is from genome assembly GCF_046630445.1 of Rutidosis leptorrhynchoides. Lineage (NCBI taxonomy): Eukaryota > Viridiplantae > Streptophyta > Magnoliopsida > Asterales > Asteraceae > Rutidosis > Rutidosis leptorrhynchoides. The sequence continues at coordinate 254,429,333 of NC_092333.1, forward strand.
TTGTTGTAACATATTTGTATTGTAAACCATTATGTAATGGTCATGTGTAAACAGGATATTTTAGATTATCATTATTTGATAATCTACGTAAAGCTTTTTAAACCTTTATTGATGAAATAAAGGTTATGGTTTGTTTTAAAATGAATGCAGTCTTTGAAAAACGTCTCATATAGAGGTCAAAACCTCGCAACGAAATCAATTAATATGGAACGTTTTTAATCAATAAGAACGGGACATTTCAGTTGGTATCCGAGCGTTGGTCTTAGAGAACCAGAAAATTTGCATTAGTGTGTCTTATCGAGTTTGTTAGGATGCATTAGTGAGTCTGGACTTCGACCGTGTTTTCTTTAAAAATGATTGCTTAACATTTTTGTTGGAAACTATATATTTTTAACATATGAATATTATGTGATATATTAATCTCTTAACGTGTTTGATATTATGTGATAGATGTCTACCTCTAGAACAAGTCCCATTGACTCACCTAATAATAATGAAGAGTCAAATGTAAATTGGAATGATTCGTGGACTGATTCACAAGTTCCCGAAGAGGAACCGGAAGAGGAGTCGGAACCGGAAGAAGAATCGGAACCGGAAGAAGAATCGGAACCTGAAGAAGAAATAGAACCGGTGGGGGAAATAATAAAACGGTTAAGTAAAAGAGAATCCTCAACCAACCGACCAAGGTTAATTATGGTCAATGGTGTTTCCGCCAAGGAAGCAAAATATTGGGAGGATTACCAATTCTCCGATGAATCGGATTCCGACGAGAATTCCAATGATGTTATAGAAATTACCCCAACTGAATTTAAAAAGGCAAAAGAAAATAATAAGGGAAAGGGCATAAAAATAGAGAAATCTAATTCCAACCCCGATGAACTTTATATGTATCGTCAACCCCCGAAGTTCTTAAGTTGTAACAATGACCCGGGAACCTCTAAACCACCAGGTTTTTCTAAACCAATGTGGACAACGACGGCTCGTATTAGGGGAACATCATATATCCCTAGAAACTTGGCAAAACGAACCAAAACCGAAGAAGAAGAAACGAGCGAGTCGGAATAAGATAGTTGTATTCGTGTGGTGTAATATATGTAATATAGTGTTCTTATGCTTTATGATATATGTAAAAATTGCTTGTATTAATAAGTATTTTTTTATGAATCTAACTCTTGTCTATTTTACAGTTTAAAAACACAAAATGGATAGACAACCCAATATTTTAAGAGACCTACCCGGAGACATGATTGATGAAATCTTGTCTAGAGTCGGCCAGAATTCCTCGGCACAACTATTTAAGGCGAGATCAGTTTGTAAGACATTCGAAGAACGTTCCAAGAATGTCTTGGTTTATAAGAGACTTTCGTTTGAAAGATGGGGGATATCACATTGGGAAACCCATAAGTTACGATGTGTTTACTTTGACGCATATATTGCGGGGAACCCAAATGATATTTTACGCAACGGGTTAAGAAATTATTTTGACTCAATATATCCGAATATTGGACTTCGTGATTTAGAAAAAGCGGCTAACATGCAACATAAAGAAGCATGTTATGCTTACGGATTAGTAATGTTCGCTTCTCACCAAAGTGAGAACAAGAACATCGGGCTACAACTATTAAACAAAACGTTTCCACAAGTGACGGAGTCGGTAATTGGGGTAAGAAATGAGGTTTTTAGATTGTTACGGGACTGTTGGACATTACGTAACCCTCGTCCCTTTGACGACGTTACAACACGCTGTCTTATCAACGGCCATAACGGTTATGTTGCACAAGACCAAGGATGGGAAGTAGTCCTAGTAAAACCAGAATGCATGACTTGTTTCTGGACGTATGAATTACGTGTCTTTATTGCCTTTGCTGAACGACTTGTGTACTAGCTAGAATTATCTTCACAACTATCTTGTATCAAAGTTATTGTGTGCTATATTTCATGCTTTATGTAAAATAAGCGGTATTGTAAGTTTGTAAAATATTGTATAAAAGTTTGAACGTGAAATATTATTATAATCAGTTTTTCATATAGAATTGTAGTAGTTGAATTGTATATTAGCTATTAAGTATGAACTTAACGGGTAGGTACTACCCGAATTTAAACTTATAAAACGCTAATATGAAGAAAAAGCTTTTATAAATGAGTTCATATTATGCTACGAAATACTATTAACTACTCTTAATATTCTGTATGATTAACTTGTTCCATTTGACTATTTTGAAGGAAATGGCACCGACTACTCGACACACCGTGAATATGAATGAAGAGGAATTCCGTACTTTTCTAGCTTCAAACATAGCCGCAGTACAGGCTGCGCTACATACCAACAATAACCTTGGATCTAGCAGTACAGGAAATCGTGTAGGATGCACCTACAAAGAATTCACTGCCTGCAAACCTTTGGAATTTGATGGAACCGAAGGACCGATCGGATTGAAACGGTGGACCGAGAAGGTCGAATCGGTGTTTGCCATAAGTAAGTGTACTGAAGAGGACAAAGTGAAGTACGCTACGCATACCTTCACAGGTTCTGCGTTAACATGGTGGAATACCTATCTAGAGCAAGTGGGACAAGACGATGCGTACGCACTACCGTGGTCAGCATTCAAGCACTTGATGAACGAGAAGTACTGTCCCAGAACCGAGGTCAATAAGCTCAAGACAGAACTTAGAGGGTTACGAACCCAAGGATTTGATATTACCACGTACGAAAGACGATTCACAGAATTGTGCCTATTGTGTCCGGGAGCATTCGAAGATGAGGAAGAGAAGATCGACGCATTTGTGAAAGGATTACCGGAAAGAATCCAAGAAGATATAAGTTCACACGAGCCCGCCTCCATACAACAGGCATGTAGAATGGCTCACAAACTAGTAAACCAGATTGAAGAAAGAATTAAAGAACAGACTGCTGAAGAGGCCAATGTGAAGCAAGTCAAAAGAAAGTGGGAGGAAAACGGTGATAAGAATCACCAATACAACAACAACAGCAGTTACAACAATAATCGCAACAATTATCCCAACAATCGCAACATCAATCGCAACTACAACAAACGGTCCAACAATAACAACAACAACAACAACAGCAACAGCAACTACAACAATCATCCCAACAACAATAATAACCACAACAACAACAACAATCAGAAGCAGCTATGCCAAAGGTGTGAAAAGTATCACTCGGGGTTCTGCACCAAATTTTGCAACAAGTGTAAAAGAAATGGTCATAGCGCGGCGAAGTGTGAGGTCTACGGACCAGGGGTTAATAGAACGAAAGGAACAAATGGTGTCGGAACGAGTAATGGCGGAGCAAGTAGTGTCGGAGCAAGTTATGCCAATGTAGTTTGTTATAAATGTGGAAAACCGGGCCACATTATTAGAAATTGCCCGAACCAGGAGAACATGAATGGACAAGGCCGCAGAAGAGTTTTCAATATTAATGCGGCAGAGGCACAGGAAGACTCGGAGCTTGTTACGGGTACGTTTCTTATTGATAATAAATCTGCTTACGTTTTATTTGATTCGGGTGCGGATAGAAGCTATATGAGTAGAGATTTTTGTGCTAAATTAAGTTGTCCATTGACGCCTTTGGATAGTAAATTTTTACTCGAATTGGCAAATGGTAAATTAATTTCAGCAGATAATATATGTCGGAATCGAGAAATTAAACTGGTTAGCGAAACATTTAAGATTGATTTGATACCAGTAGAGTTAGGGAGTTTTGATGTGATAATCGGTATGGACTGGTTGAAAGAAGTGAAAGCAGAGATCGTTTGTTACAAAAATGCAATTCGTATTATACGAGAAAAAGGAAAACCCTTAATGGTGTACGGAGAAAAGGGCAACACGAAGCTACATCTTATTAGTAATTTGAAGGCACAAAAACTAATAAGAAAAGGTTGCTATGCTGTTTTAGCACACGTCGAGAAAGTACAAACTGAAGAAAAGAGCATCAATGATGTTCCCATTGCAAAAGAATTTCCCGATGTATTTCCGAAAGAATTACCGGGATTACCCCCACATCGATCCGTTGAATTTCAAATAGATCTTGTACCAGGAGCTGCACCAATAGCTCGTGCTCCTTACAGACTCGCACCCAGCGAGATGAAAGAACTGCAAAGCCAATTACAAGAACTTTTAGAGCGTGGTTTCATTCGACCAAGCACATCACCGTGGGGAGCTCCTGTTTTGTTTGTCAAGAAGAAAGATGGTACATTCAGGTTGTGTATCGACTACCGAGAGTTGAACAAACTTACCATCAAGAACCGCTACCCACTACCGAGAATCGATGACTTATTTGATCAACTACAAGGCTCGTCTGTTTATTCAAAGATAGACTTACGTTCCGGGTATCATCAAATGCAGGTGAAAGAAGATGATATTCCAAAGACTGCTTTCAGAACACGTTACGGTCATTACGAGTTTATGGTCATGCCGTTTGGTTTAACTAATGCACCAGCTGTGTTCATGGACCTTATGAACCGAGTGTGTGGACCATACCTTGACAAGTTTGTCATTGTTTTCATTGATGACATACTTATTTACTCAAAGAATGACCAAGAACACGGTGAACATTTGAGAAAGGTGTTAGAAGTATTGAGGAAGGAAGAATTGTACGCTAAGTTTTCAAAGTGTGCATTTTGGTTGGAAGAAGTTCAATTCCTCGGTCACATAGTGAACAAAGAAGGTATTAAGGTGGATCCGACAAAGATAGAAACTGTTGAAAAGTGGGAAACCCCGAAAACTCCGAAACACATACGCCAGTTTTTAGGACTAGCTGGTTACTACAGAAGGTTCATCCAAGACTTTTCCAGAATAGCAAAACCCTTGACTGCATTAACGCATAAAGGGAAGAAATTTGAATGGAATGATGAACAAGAGAAAGCGTTTCAGTTATTGAAGAAAAAGCTAACTACGTCACCTATATTGTCATTGCCTGAAGGGAATGATGATTTTGTGATTTATTGTGACGCATCAAAGCAAGGTCTCGGTTGTGTATTAATGCAACGAACGAAGGTGATTGCTTATGCGTCTAGACAATTGAAGATTCACGAACAAAATTATACGACGCATGATTTGGAATTAGGCGCGGTTGTTTTTGCATTAAAGACTTGGAGGCACTACTTATATGGGGTCAAAAGTATTATATATACCGACCACAAAAGTCTTCAACACATATTTAATCAGAAACAACTGAATATGAGGCAGCGTAGGTGGATTGAATTGTTGAATGATTACGACTTTGAGATTCGTTACCACCCGGGGAAGGCAAATGTGGTAGCCGATGCCTTGAGCAGGAAGGACAGAGAACCCATTCGAGTAAAATCTATGAATATAATGATTCATAATAACCTTACTACTCAAATAAAGGAGGCGCAACAAGGAGTTTTAAAAGAGGGAAATTTAAAGGATGAAATACCCAAAGGATCGAAGAAGCATCTTAATATTCAGGAAGACGGAACCCGGTATAGGGCTGAAAGGATTTGGGTACCAAAATTTGGAGATATGAGAGAAATGGTACTTAGAGAAGCTCATAAAACCAGATACTCAATACATCCTGGAACGGGGAAGATGTACAAGGATCTCAAGAAACATTTTTGGTGGCCGGGTATGAAAGCCAATTTTGCTAAATACGTAGGAGAATGTTTGACGTGTTCTAAGGTCAAAGCTGAGCATCAGAAACCATCAGGTCTACTTCAACAACCCGAAATCCCGGAATGGAAATGGGAAAACATTACCATGGATTTCATCACTAAATTGCCAAGGACTGCAAGTGGTTTTGATACTATTTGGGTAATAGTTGATCGTCTCACCAAATCAGCACACTTCCTGCCAATAAGAGAAGATGACAAGATGGAGAAGTTAGCACGACTGTATTTGAAGGAAGTCGTATCCAGACATGGAATACCAATCTCTATTATCTCTGATAGGGATGGCAGATTTATTTCAAGATTCTGGCAGACATTACAGCAAGCATTAGGAACTCGTCTAGATATGAGTACTGCCTATCATCCACAAACTGATGGGCAGAGCAAAAGGACAATACAAACGCTTGAAGTCATGCTACGAGCATGTGTTATTGATTTCGGAAACAGTTGGGATCGACATCTACCGTTAGCAGAATTTTCCTACAACAACAGCTACCATTCAAGCATTGAGATGGCACCGTTTGAAGCACTTTATGGTAGAAAGTGCAGGTCTCCGATTTGTTGGAGTGAAGTGGGGGATAGACAGATTACGGGTCCGGAGATTATACAAGAAACTACCGAGAAGATCATCCAAATTCAACAACGGTTGAAAACCGCCCAAAGTCGACAAAAGAGCTACGCTGACATTAAAAGAAAAGATATAGAATTTGAAATTGGAGAGATGGTCATGCTTAAAGTTGCACCTTGGAAAGGCGTTGTTCGATTTGGTAAACGAGGGAAATTAAATCCAAGGTATATTGGACCATTCAAGATTATTGATCGTGTCGGACCAGTAGCTTACCGACTTGAGTTACCTCAACAACTCGCGGCTGTACATAACACTTTCCACGTCTCGAATTTGAAGAAATGTTTTGCTAAAGAAGATCTCACTATTTCGTTAGATGAAATCCAAATCAATGAAAAACTTCAATTCATCGAAGAACCCGTCGAAATAATGGATCGTGAGGTTAAAAGACTTAAGCAAAACAAGATACCAATTGTTAAGGTTCGATGGAATGCTCGTAGAGGACTCGAGTTCTCCTGGGAGCGTGAAGATCAGATGAAGAAGAAATACCCACATCTATTTCCAGAAGATTCGTCAACACCTTCAACAGCTTAAAATTTCGGGACGAAATTTATTTAACGGGTAGGTACTGTAGTGACCCGAACATTTCCATGTTTATATATATTAATTGAGATTGATATTTACATGATTAAATGTTTCCAACATGTTAAGTAATCAAACTTGTTATGACTTGATTAATTGAAATATGTTTCATATAGACAATTGACCACCCAAGTTGACCGGTGATTCACGAACGTTAAAACTTGTAAAAACTATATGATGACATATATATGGATATATATATAGTTAACATGATACTATGATAAGTAAACATATCATTAAGTATATTAACAATGAACTACATATGTAAAAACAAGACTACTAACTTAATGATTTTTAAACGAGACATATATGTAACGATTATCGTTGTAAAGACATTTAATGTATATATATCATATTAAGAGATATTCATACATGATAATATCATGATAATATAATAATTTAAAATCTCATTTGATATTATAAACATTGGGTTAACAACATTTAACAAGATCGTTAACCTAAAGGTTTCAAAACAACACTTACATGTAACGACTAACGATGACTTAACGACTCAGTTAAAATGTACATACATGTAGTGTTTTAATATGTATTTATACACTTTTGAAAGACTTCAATACACTTATCAAAATACTTCTACTTAACAAAAATGCTTACAATTACATCCTCGTTCAGTTTCATCAACAATTCTACTCGTATGCACCCGTATTCGTACTCGTACAATACACAGCTTTTAGATGTATGTACTATTGGTATATACACTCCAATGATCAGCTCTTAGCAGCCCATGTGAGTCACCTAACACATGTGGGAACCATCATTTGGCAACTAGCATGAAATATCTCATAAAATTACAAAAATATGAGTAATCATTCATGACTTATTTACATGAAAACAAAATTACATATCCTTTATATCTAATCCATACACCAACGACCAAAAACACCTACAAACACTTTCATTCTTCAATTTTCTTCATCTATTTGATCTCTCTCAAGTTCTATCTTCAAGTTCTAAGTGTTCTTCATAAATTCCAAAAGTTCTAGTTTCATAAAATCAAGAATACTTTCAAGTTTGCTAGCTCACTTCCAATCTTGTAAGGTGATCATCCAACCTCAAGAAATCTTTGTTTCTTACAGTAGGTTATCATTCTAATACAAGGTAACAATCATATTCAAACTTTGGTTCAATTTCTATAACTATAACAATCTTATTTCAAGTGATGATCTTACTTGAACTTGTTTTCGTGTCATGATTCTGCTTCAAGAACTTCGAGCCATCCAAGGATCCGTTGAAGCTAGATCCATTTTTCTCTTTTCCAGTAGGTTTATCCAAGGAACTTAAGGTAGTAATGATGTTCATAACATCATTCAATTCATACATATAAAGCTATCTTATTCGAAGGTTTAAACTTGTAATCACTAGAACATAGTTTAGTTAATTCTAAACTTGTTCGCAAACAAAAGTTAATCCTTCTAACTTGACTTTTAAAATCAACTAAACACATGTTCTATATCTATATGATATGCTAACTTAATGATTTAAAACCTGGAAACACGAAAAACACCGTAAAACCGGATTTACGCCGTCGTAGTAACACCGCGGGCTGTTTTGGGTTAGTTAATTAAAAACTATGATAAACTTTGATTTAAAAGTTGTTATTCTGAGAAAATGATTTTTATTATGAACATGAAACTATATCCAAAAATTATGGTTAAACTCAAAGTGGAAGTATGTTTTCTAAAATGGTCATCTAGACGTCGTTCTTTCGACTGAAATGACTACCTTTACAAAAACGACTTGTAACTTATTTTTCTGACTATAAACCTATACTTTTTCTGTTTAGATTCATAAAATAGAGTTCAATATGAAACCATAGCAATTTGATTCACTCAAAACGGATTTAAAATGAAGAAGTTATGGGTAAAACAAGATTGGATAATTTTTCTCATTTTAGCTACGTGAAAATTGGTAACAAATCTATTCCAACCATAACTTAATAAACTTGTATTGTATATTATGTAATCTTGAGATACCATAGACACGTATACAATGTTTCGACCTATCATGTCGACACATCTATATATATTTCGGAACAACCATAGACACTCTATATGTGAATGTTGGAGTTAGCTATACAGGGTTGAGGTTGATTCCAAAATATATATAGTTTGAGTTGTGATCAATACTGAGATACGTATACACTGGGTCGTGGATTGATTCAAGATAATATTTATCGATTTATTTCTGTACATCTAACTGTGGATAACTAGTTGTAGGTTACTAACGAGGACAGCTGACTTAATAAACTTAAAACATCAAAATATATTAAAAGTGTTGTAAATATATTTTGAACATACTTTGATATATATGTATATATTGTTATAGGTTCGTGAATCAACCAGTGGCCAAGTCTTACTTTCCGACGAAGTAAAAATCTGTGAAAGTGAGTTATAGTCCCACTTTTAAAATCTAATATTTTTGGGATGAGAATACATGCAGGTTTTATAAATGATTTACAAAATAGACACAAGTACGTGAAACTACATTCTATGGGTGAATTATCGAAATCGAATATGCCCCTTTTTATTAAGTCTGGTAATCTAAGAATTAGGGAATAGACACCCTAATTGACGCGAATCCTAAAGATAGATCTATCGGGCCCAACAAGCCCCATCCAAAGTACCGGATGCTTTAGTACTTCGAAATTTATATCATATCCGAAGGGTGTCCCGGAATGATGGGGATATTCTTATATATGCATCTTGTTAATGTCGGTTACCAGGTGTTCACCATATGAATGACTTTTATCTCTATGTATGGGATGTGTATTGAAATATGAAATCTTGTGGTCTATTATTATGATTTGATATATATAGGTTAAACCTATAACTCACCAACATTTTTGTTGACGTTTTAAGCATGTTTATTCTCAGGTGATTATTAAGAGCTTCCGCTGTCGCATACTTAAATAAGGACGAGATTTGGAGTCCATGTTTGTATGATATTGTGTAAAAACTGCATTCAAGAAACTTATTTTGTTGTAACATATTTGTATTGTAAACCATTATGTAATGGTCATGTGTAAACAGGATATTTTAGATTATCATTATTTGATAATCTACGTAAAGCTTTTTAAACCTTTATTGATGAAATAAAGGTTATGGTTTGTTTTAAAATGAATGCAGTCTTTGAAAAACGTCTCATATAGAGGTCAAAACCTCGCAACGAAATCAATTAATATGGAACGTTTTTAATCAATAAGAACGGGACATTTCAAGATACATGTATACAGAAATTACGATATATACTAATATAAATACAGATAATTTATATACACATAAAAACAGATACAGTTACGCAATTTTATTTGTAATTATCAGATATTTTTTTGTTTGTTTTTCTGTGAGTCCGTGATCATACCTGTCATAATCAATTACAATTAACAACAGAAATTATTCGCATTATATAATATCCTTCGACTGGCATTCAATAAAAAAAAACAGAATTTTTTTTTAGAAAGCTTCCTCACAGCTCGATATCTCTGTTTCTTTTCATTTTTTCTAAAAATTCGAATTACAGATTAATTTCAAAATCTATAAGTGCTATTGTGTTAGAAATCATTTGTTAAAGCTAATGGTAAACCTTCAGAATCTAATTTATTAAATCGGATTCAAATTTTGAAGTCAAACGTATATTTTCAAAAAGTCAACACATCTGTTCTTCGTTAAATTCAAGCTCAATTGTACGATTCTGTTTCAATTAAGGATGGAGAAAGATTCTAGGAAGCTTTTGAAACTTATTTCATGTTGTGACTTTTATCTAAAACGGTCTTGAAATTAAAATCACGATTTGTTTTTTTTTTGTGTTTCACGAACTGCAGTAGCAGTTAAATTCTTTTCCTTTTACGTTTTTTTTTTCCTTTTAATAAAAACGTTTGATTTTAATTACTTATGTTTGTTTTAAGATATATTAATCATTGTTGGAAGGATTTAAAATGTTTTGGATCGAGTCAGTTTGATATGAAGAAGAAGAAGTAGAGAGGCTCATAGTATAAGATATATAAATATTCTAGTGGGCTAATAAATCAGAAAAACTCAAACAGACGGATGGTTGGGAACTTGGGTGTATAACCGAGGGGTCTTGGGTTCGAGACCCGGCTGGGACCTTTCTTTTTGCTCCGAAATTTTGAGGTAGTTTTATATTATTAGGATTATTATTATTATTATTATTCTTATCTTATTATTATTATTATAATTATTATCACTTTATTATCATTATCAATATTATTTTTACATTAATATTATTTTAACAATATTATTATTATTATTACTATCATTAGAAAAAAAAAACATCATTATTCTTATTAAAATTAGTATTTTAAAAAAAAATTATTATTATTATCATTATTATTTTATAAATATTAGTATAATCACTATTTTTATATAGCTATTATTATAAGTAGAATCATTATCGTTATATTCAAAAATGATTTTTATTGCTATTATTGATATTATATTATCAAATAATCATTTTGTGTATAAAACTATACTATTGGTAATATTACATAAAAGTATGTATTAATCATATTAACATTTTCATATAAATATTCAAATATAACAAATTAAGTATTTTTATGTAATACTAATCAAATATATATTAATATAACTATATAAATTTTTGTCATTATAAATTTATATATATATACAAAATAAATATATAAAACATAAAATGTGTTATAATATATGAAAATATTTAATTATGATTATATGAGTTAATATATATACACATGATATAGGTTCGTGAATCCGAGGCCAATCTTATAATTGATCAATGATGTTATATGTATTTTTACTACAAAATACAGTATGGTGAGTATATAGTCCCTTTTAAACTTTAAATATTTAGGGCTGAGAATACATGCGCTGTTTTTATAAATGATTTACATTATGGACACAAGTGATCAAAAATAAATTCTACGTTGAGTTGTACCATGGCATATTTCTTTATACTTGGTAGCTAATATTTACGTGAGGAGCGTAAACACGAATCCTGTTGATAGATCTATCGGGCCTGACAACCCCAACCGGGCTGGACGACCAGTTTTAAACGGTTGCACAGTACTTCGTTTCGTTACTACACTTGGTACGGTGTAGGGTTTATTTAAGAATATGCTGCTGTGATTTAAATGTTAAGTATGGTTACCAAGTGCTCAACGACTTTTCATACACGAGGAGTGTATTACGTATAAACATGAAATCTTGTGGTCCATAGTTATAACGCTGCTAGCATCAAACCTATATATCTCACCAACTTTATGTTGACTTTTTAAAGCATGTTATTCTCAGGTAGTCTTCCGCTGTGCATTTGCTCATTTTAAGGACAGTACTTGGAATCGATCATCGCAATGGGACCAGATGTTGATGACTTTGTCCAGGAGGATAAGGACGGGTTATTACATTTGGTATCAGAGCGGTGGTCTTAGTGAACCAGGCCTTGCATTAGTGTGTCTGACTAGTAGTTGTTAGGATACATTAGTGAGTCTGGACTTCGACCGTGTCTGCCTGCCAAAAAGTTTTGCTTATCATTCTAGTCGGAAATCATCTGCTTATCATCCCTAGGAAATTGCCTGATATTCATTTTTAAAGTCTAGACATGTCTTACTGCATTTACTGCATTGATAGTGTATAGACAAAATTAATATCTTAGCGTATCTATTACCATAGAATTACCTGAAACATGTCGTAAATTTCTCCGTAGTCTACGAAATCTTTAGGACTATATATATAGATATTCTATATAGTTAGAATATCATCCGATATCTAAAAATCATTTCACATCAAAGATCCCTTCCATCCACGAAATTGCCCTCTTGGCGATGAACCTGAAGCACTTACTGGCGAACCTGTTCGAGAAACCATTTTCTCTCTCATTTCCAGAGTATCTCGTCACGATTATATACTTTTCCATATTTCGAATCTTTTTCATTCGCTCACTTCAACCGCCAATCATCCCGGTGTACTAGCAGAAGTTAACGAACTACGCGCTCGCGTGACGGCTTTGGAGAACATGGTGTGAAGGTTGCAACCACCAGCAGCAGCAGCACTAGCAGCATAATCAGCACCACCATCATCAACGCCGACAGTACCCTTATCACCCCCAACTACAACCGCGTCGTAAACCTCAACATCACAATCTGTATCTCGGATGTCAACATCACATGCCTCAATATTACCATCTGTATTTCAAGTACGATTTCGTTCTACATATCGTTCTACATCGATTATCTTCGTTTTACGTAACGGTCTACCTCATTTATCTTCGTTCGACATTGCAATTATGTAATTTCTAATGTTTTAGAGATTATGTAATCTACTACTAACGATAAATCAAATGAGTTTAATATTTTATTGACTCATTAAATCCATGATTACATCCGACGAAAATATATATGCAAGTATATTTTCAAAAAGATTGTAATTAAAATTTCCTTCGTACAAACTGTTAATGATGAAAAATATTTTAACGGGTAGGTAGTACTCGAAGAATATTTAGATTTCACGTTAATAAGTTACACCGTACATTCTTCGAATCTGATTCAACGGTCATTCACTATCTTACTTAAAACTACCGATATACATATCCGTTCACCACAGAATAACTATTTCCATTCAAATTTCATATTTGGATTTTGACCTATCAGAATCCAACAAGTGGCATAATGAAGAAAACATTGGATATAATAAAATTTGTTAGAAACAAACGGATTAACTAATTGAAATATTGTTAAGATTCCACGCTAACTGTTCCTAGCTAACTGTTCCCAGCTAACTGATTACATTTTATCGCAATTTACATTATCGCAATTTACATTCTCGCAATTTTATTTATCGTCATTTAATTTCTGTTATTTACTTTTATGCACTTTACATACCGTCGGGACACATGTACAACAATACGTCGGATTAATTCTGAGACAACACGTTGTGCAATGGGTCATGATATATATTTATTTAATTTACGCACTTTAAATAACGGGACACGTATACAAGGTTTCGACTTATCATCTTGACCCATCTATATATATATATTTCGGAACGACCATAGACACTCTATAGTTGGCTATACAGGGTTGAGGTGGATTCCAAAATATATATATACTTTGAGTTGTGATCAATACTGAGACCGGTGCACGGGTCATGATACGTATTATTTAATTCAAATATTATATATATGAATCATTGAACTATTGGACTATCGGACTATTGGACTGCTAACTTTGGACAATTAAAATGAATTAAAATATTGATTATAACATATGAAACTAAACAATTCTTCAAGTTTGCCACTTGATTTCATTCTAAACCTCATTTGTACCTCGACAATTACAATTCGCGCTCAAACCTTTCATAATTCTTGAAAATATTTTGATTGAGAGAATGAACCAACCGCACCTCATCTCTGGAAGAAAAGATTCTTGCATATAGTTTTGCACTCGAAAACTCTCGGTGACTGAGTCAATGCTTAACATGCAACAGTGTTAATTTCTTTAGTGTTATTAATACCCAAAATAACTTTGCAATCCCTTTCTAAAGAAGCCAATTTTATCACAGCTCCAGCAAGTTAACATCGACTTCTCAGAAAGGTTAGTCTCGATATATATACGTTATTCTTTCGCCATCGTTACCGGAGAACCTTTTATGTTTCACCCTGCTATCATCAGCGTTTAACCATCTAAAAATACAATCCTCCTAAAACCACCTTAGTTTGATAACCGATGACCCGGATCCGTTAACTTTGAAAATGCTGATGAAGCAGCATGTTGTAGATGGTCTTTATGATCAAAAGTTGATAATAAAGAAGGAAGTGTTAGGAACGCTCGATAGAAAGTTTGGTGCTAAAAATCGAATTGAGCGCACCATGAAGGAAACAAAGAACAAATACAAGGATCAAACCTTATATTCAAAGAATCCAGATGATTCTGTATCTAAGGAAATCTTTAGCGAACACCTTGCTTCCGAATCTAAACCCTTACGGGTAAATCTTCATCATAATCCTTCGATATTAGGAATTTCAAGATATTATCGTATTTTTCATTGAAAATATTTTCAATACTTCTGAAGATATCTTCAAAATACTCTCGTCCGATATTAATTATCTCTCCGCTCTATCTGTACTACAACATAAAAGAAACTGTGTTAGTTTCTAAATTCTAAAACCTTCGAGTTTAAAATAGGAATGTTCTGAAGCAGTGTTGGGAACTGATACATGAATTAGCATAATATAATGAAACTTGATCAACTTCATTATATTACAGTAAGTCATGTTAAGTTTCTAATAGAATGTGATGATTCACAGTACCGTCATCATGTGCCATGTTACACGGCTCTTACAATCTATCCAATTTCTAAACATATCAAGAAAATATTTCTTGATTATTCGGTCTTTTCCAAGGTATTCTGGTAATTTGACAGATCAAAATCGTGTCATTACCATTTCCTTCTAAGAACATTAGCTATGTTCATTCTGAATTTCAAACCTACGAATTCCGGACCATTACAAAAGATGCTTAGTTGAAAAGGAGGAAACGAAAGAATGAAGCTTCGAAATAGAAAATTTGGGGTATAGATCGCAGCAAATAGGAGAAAGCATTAACCGTGGATGACAATGATTATAGAAGACAGAAGTAGGAACATTGAAGTATAAGGGAAGATATAAAACCCAACAACCACCCAGAAATTTCAAACCGTGTATATCAATACGTATCGCAACGTAAAGACACGGGAGAATTAGAAACATTATAATTCCAAGGAAATCATAAAAGTGAATAAATTCTTCTGGCGGTAGATGAAAAAGAAGAATGAAAAATATGAAGGTTAGAAGTATAACAAAAATCAGAACAGGATGAAGCATTTTAAAGAATACTTTAAGGTATGAAATAGAGGAGGAAGAGTAGGAGATGTGAGGTATGGAAGCAAGGAAGGGAAGGAGGTGGATTTATAGTGAAATATCCTACAAAGAAATTAAAACAGATTACCGCATTAAATCAAAGGAGATCCTGTTTCCTAAATCGTTGAAGAACCAAATTTTATTACATAAGATTTTCTTTAAATCCCTTAAATTCCGGAAATCAATCCTAATCACGTCATCGGTTAAAACAATTCCATATTCACTCATTTCATTCTTTTGTGATAGCTTCACTCGTGCGCTTCACATGATCGAATCGTTTTATCTTTATCTTCTAATAATGATAAAACTCTATTATTACCTCATATTCGTCATAAAAACATTCCTATTGTTATTTATGACAACCTCTACCAAATTTCGGGGACGAAATTTCTTTAACGGGTGGGTACTGTAACGACCCGGAAATTTCCGACCAAATTTAAACCTTAAACTCTATATGTTTCCGACACGATAAGAAAAAACCTTAATGTTGAGTTTAGAAAGTTTGAAATCTATATTCGAATGATTAGTTACCCAATTACCATTCCCGAAGATTCACAAACCACTTTTTAGAATTGAATACATATATATTTGAATATATGAATATACAATGATAATTTAAAATATAATTAGAAATATGTATATATATATATATATATATATATAGTTGCTATTAATGTTATTATTAGAAATATCATCACAAAATATTATTTGTATTATTATTATTATTATCTTTATTGCAAATTATTGTTATTAATACGTTTGTCATTAGTCTTATTTTTAATGTTATTATTATTATTAGTAAGTTAGATTATTATAAATATAATTATAATTATTAATTATTAATATTATTACCATTATTACCTCTATTATTATTACTATTAGTTTCATTATTATTATTAAAATTAATATGAAATACTAATGTTTATATAATGAATATTATTTTGCTTCTTAATATGAATAATACACAAATAAATACATATATATATATATATATATATATATATATATATATATATATATATATATATATATAATGTTATATAAGAATACAAATACATAGTATACACATAATTAAAAATGATTAAAAGTATAATTTAGATATAAGTCCATATTATTTGTCATTAGTAAATTATTATTAATATCATTAGTATTATTATCAAATTATTATATTATTAATTATTAATCATTAATTATTAGAAATTATCATTATTATTATTATTATTATTATTATTATTTTATTTTCTTATTATTATTACTTATATATTTTTATTAATACATGTATCAGATATACATACACCAAATACCGAACAGATACATGTATACAGAAATTACGATATATACTAATATAAATACAGATAATTTATATACACATAAAAACAGATACAGTTACGCAATTTTATTTGTAATTATCAGATATTTTTTTGTTTGTTTTTCTGTGAGTCCGTGATCATACCTGTCATAATCAATTACAATTAACAACAGAAATTATTCGCATTATATAATATCCTTCGACTGGCATTCAATAAAAAAAAAACAGAAATTTTTTTTAGAAAGCTTCCTCACAGCTCGATATCTCTGTTTCTTTTCATTTTTTCTAAAAATTCGAATTACAGATTAATTTCAAAATCTATAAGTGCTATTGTGTTAGAAATCATTTGTTAAAGCTACTGGTAAACCTTCAGAATCTAATTTATTAAATCGGATTCAAATTTTGAAGTCAAACGTATATTTTCAAAAAGTCAACACATCTGTTCTTCGTTAAATTCAAGCTCAATTGTACGATTCTGTTTCAATTAAGGATGGAGAAAGATTCTAGGAAGCTTTTGAAACTTATTTCATGTTGTGACTTTTATCTAAAACGGTCTTGAAATTAAAATCACGATTTGTTTTTTTTTGTGTTTCACGAACTGCAGTAGCAGTTAAATTCTTTTCCTTTTATGTTTTTTTTCCTTTTAATAAAAACGTTTGATTTTAATTACTTATGTTTGTTTTAAGATATATTAATCATTGTTGGAAGGATTTAAAATGTTTTGGATCGAGTCAGTTTGATATGAAGAAGAAGAAGTAGAGAGGCTCATAGTATAAGATATATAAATATTCTAGTGGGCTAAAAAATCAGAAAAACTCAAACAGACGGATGGTTGGGAACTTGGGTGTATAACCGAGGGGTCTTGGGTTCGAGACCCGGCTGGGACCTTTCTTTTTGCTCCGAAATTTTGAGGTAGTTTTATATTATTAGGATTATTATTATTATTATTATTCTTATCTTATTATTATTATTATAATTATTATCACTTTATTATCATTATCAATATTATTTTTACATTAATATTATTTTAACAATATTATTATTATTATTACTATCATTAGAAAAAAAAAACATCATTATTCTTATTAAAATTAGTATTTTAAAAAAAAAATTATTATTATTATCATTATTATTTTATAAATATTAGTATAATCACTATTTTTATATAGCTATTATTATAAGTAGAATCATTATCGTTATATTCAAAAATGATTTTTATTGCTATTATTGATATTATATTATCAAATAATCATTTTGTGTATAAAACTATACTATTGGTAATATTACATAAAAGTATGTATTAATCATATTAACATTTTCATATAAATATTCAAATATAACAAATTAAGTATTTTTATGTAATACTAATCAAATATATATTAATATAACTATATAAATTTTTGTCATTATAAATTTATATATATATACAAAATAAATATATAAAACATAAAATGTGTTATAATATATGAAAATATTTAATTATGATTATATGAGTTAATATATATACACATGATATAGGTTCGTGAATCCGAGGCCAATCTTATAATTGATCAATGATGTTATATGTATTTTTACTACAAAATACAGTATGGTGAGTATATAGTCCCTTTTAAACTTTAAATATTTAGGGCTGAGAATACATGCGCTGTTTTTATAAATGATTTACGTTATGGACACAAGTGATCAAAAATAAATTCTACGTTGAGTTATACCATGGCATATTTCTTTATACTTGGTAGCTAATATTTACGTGAGGAGCGTAAACGCGAATCCTGTTGATAGATCTATCGGGCCTGACAACCCCAACCGGGCTGGACGACCAGTTTTAAACGGTTGCACAGTACTTCGTTTCGTTACTACACTTGGTACGGTGTAGGGTTTATTTAAGAATATGCTGCTGTGATTTAAATGTTAAGTATGGTTACCAAGTGCTCAACGACTTTTCATACACGAGGAGTGTATTACGTATAAACATGAAATCTTGTGGTCCATAGTTATAACGCTGCTAGCATCAAACTTATATATCTCACCAACTTTATGTTGACTTTTTAAAGCATGTTATTCTCAGGTAGTCTTCCGCTGTGCATTTGCTCATTTTAAGGACAGTACTTGGAATCGATCATCGCAATGGGACCAGATGTTGATGACTTTGTCCAAGAGGATAAGGACGGGTTATTACATTTGGTATCAGAGCGGTGGTCTTAGTGAACCAGGCCTTGCATTAGTGTGTCTGACTAGTAGTTGTTAGGATACATTAGTGAGTCTGGACTTCGACCGTGTCTGCCTGCCAAAAAGTTTTGCTTATCATTCTAGTCGGAAATCATCTGCTTATCATCCCTAGGAAATTGCCTGATATTCATTTTTAAAGTCTAGACACGTCTTACTGCATTTACTGCATTGATAGTGTATAGACAAAATTAATATCTTAGCGTATCTATTACCATAGAATTACCTGAAACATGTCGTAAATTTCTCCGTAGTCTACGAAATCTTTAGGACTATATATATAGATATTCTATATAGTTAGAATATCATCCGATATCTAAAAATCATTTCACATCGAAGATCCCTTCCATCCACGAAATTGCCCTCTTGGCGATGAACCTGAAGCACTTACCGGCGAACCTGTTCGAGAAACCATTTTCTCTCTCATTTCTAGAGTATCTCGTCACGATTATATACTTTTCCATATTTCGAATCTTTTTCATTCGCTCACTTCAACCGCCAATCATCCCGGTGTACTAGCAGAAGTTAACGAACTACGCGCTCGCGTGACGGCTTTGGAGAACATGGTGTGAAGGTTGCAACCACCAGCAGCAGCAGCACTAGCAGCATAATCAGCACCACCATCATCAACGCCGACAGTACCCTTATCACCCCCAACCACAACCGCGTCGTAAACCTCAACATCACAATCTGTATCTCGGATGTCAACATCACACGCCTCAATATTACCATCTGTATTTCAAGTACGATTTCGTTCTACATATCGTTCTACATCGATTATCTTCGTTTTACGTAACGGTCTACCTCATTTATCTTCGTTCGACATTGCAATTATGTAATTTCTAATGTTTTAGAGATTATGTAATCTACTACTAACGATAAATCAAATGAGTTTAATATTTTATTGACTCATTAAATCCATGATTACATCCGACGAAAATATATATGCAAGTATATTTTCAAAAAGATTGTAATTAAAATTTCCTTCGTACAAACTGTTAACGATGAAAAATATTTTAACGGGTAGGTAGTACTCGAAGAATATTTAGATTTCACGTTAATAAGTTACACCGTACATTCTTCGAATCTGATTCAACGGTCATTCACTATCTTACTTAAAACTACCGATATACGTATCCGTTCACCACAGAATAACCATTTCCATTCAAATTTCATATTTGGATTTTGACCTATCAGAATCCAACAAGTGGCATAATGAAGAAAACATTGGATATAATAAAATTTGTTAGAAACAAACGGATTAACTAATTGAAATATTGTTAAGATTCCACGCTAACTGTTCCTAGCTAACTGTTCCCAGCTAACTGATTACATTTTATCGCAATTTACATTATCGCAATTTACATTCTCGCAATTTTATTTATCGTCATTTAATTTCTGTTATTTACTTTTATGCACTTTACATACCGTCGGGACACATGTACAACAATACGTCGGATTAATTCTGAGACAACACGTTGTGCAATGGGTCATGATATATATTTATTTAATTTACACACTTTAAATAACGGGACACGTATACAAGGTTTCGACTTATCATCTTGACCCATCTATATATATATTTAGGAACGACCATAGACACTCTATAGTTGGCTATACAGGGTTGAGGTGGATTCCAAAATATATATATACTTTGAGTTGTGATCAATACTAAGACCGGTGCACGGGTCACGATACGTATTATTTAATTCAAATATTATATATATGAATCATTGAACTATTGGACTATCGGACTATTGGACTGCTAACTTTGGACAATTAAAATGAATTAAAATATTGATTATAACATATGAAACTAAACAATTCTTCAAGTTTGCCACTTGATTTCATTCTAAACCTCATTTGTACCTCGACAATTACAATTCGCGTTCAAACCTTTCATAATTCTTGAAAATATTTTGATTGAGAGAATGAACCAACCGCACCTCATCTCTGGAAGAAAAGATTCTTGCATATAGTTTTGCACTCGAAAACTCTCGGAGACTGAGTCAACGCTTAACATGCAGCAGTGTTAATTTCTTTAGTGTTATTAATACCCAAAATAACTTTGCAATCCCTTTCTAAAGAAGCCAATTTTATCACAGCTCCAGCAAGTTAACCTCGACTTCTCAGAAAGGTTAGTCTCGATATATATACGTTATTCTTTCGCCGTCGTTACCGGAGAACCTTTTATGTTTCACCCTGCTATCACCAGCGTTTAACCATCTAAAAATACAATCCTCCTAAAACCACCTTAGTTTGATAACCGATGACCCGGATCCGTTAACTTTGAAAATGCTGATGAAGCAGCATGTTGTAGATGGTCTTTATGATCAAAAGTTGATAATAAAGAAGGAAGTGTTAGGAACGCTCGATAGAAAGTTTGGTGCTAAAAATCGAATTGAGCGCACCATGAAGGAAACAAAGAACAAATACAAGGATCAAACCTTATATTCAAAGAATCCAGATGATTCTGTATCTAAGTAAATCTTTAGCGAACACCTTGCTTCCGAATCTAAACCCTTACGGGTAAATCTTCATCATAATCCTTCGATATTAGGAATTTCAAGATATTATCGTATTTTTCATTGAAAATATTTTCAATACTTCTGAAGATATCTTCAAAATACTCTCGTCCGATATTAATTATCTCTCCGCTCTATCTGTACTACAACATAAAAGAAACTGTGTTAGTTTCTAAATTCTAAAACCTTCGAGTTTAAAATAGGAATGTTCTGAAGCAGTGTTGGGAACTGATACATGAATTAGCATAATATAATGAAACTTGATCAACTTCATTATATTACAGTAAGTCATGTTAAGTTTCTAATGGAATGTGATGATTCACAGTACCGTCATCATGTGCCATGTTACACGGCTCTTACAATCTATCCAATTTCTAAACATATCAAGAAAATATTTCTTGATTATTCGGTCTTTTCCAAGGTATTCTGGTAATTTGACAGATCAAAATCGTGTCATTACCATTTCCTTCTAAGAACATTAGCTATGTTCATTCTGAATTTCATACCTACGAATTCCGGACCATTACAAAAGATGCTTAGTTGAAAAGGAGGAAACGAAAGAATGAAGCTTCGAAATAGAAAATTTGGGGTATAGATCGCAGCAAATAGGAGAAAGCATTAACCGTGGATGACAATGATTATAGAAGACAGAAGTAGGAACATTGAAGTATAAGGGAAGATATAAAACCCAACAACCACCCAGAAATTTCAAACCGTGTATATCAATACGTATCGCAACGTAAAGACACGGGAGAATTAGAAACATTATAATTCCAAGGAAATCATAAAAGTGAATAAATTCTTCTGGCGGTAGATGAAAAAGAAGAATGAAAAATATTAAGGTTAGAAGTATAACAAAAATCAAAACATGATGAAGCATTTTAAAGAATACTTTAAGGTATGAAATAGAGGAGGAAGAGTAGGAGATGTGAGGTATGGAAGCAAGGAAGGGAAGGAGGTGGATTTATAGTGAAATATCCTACAAAGAAATTAAAACAGATTACCGCATTAAATCAAAGGAGATCCTGTTTCCTAAATCGTTGAAGAACCAAATTTTATTACATAAGATTTTCTTTAAATCCCTTAAATTCTGGAAATCAATCCTAATCACGTCATCGGTTAAAACAATTCGATATTCACTCATTTCATTCTTTTGTGATAGCTTCACTCGTGTAGTGACCCGAACTTTTCCATGTTTATATATATTAATTGAGATTGATATTTACATGATTAAATGTTTCCAACATGTTAAGCAATCAAACTTGTTAAGACTTGATTAATTGAAATATGTTTCACATAGACAATTCACCACCCAAGTTGACCGGTGATTCACGAACGTTAAAACTTGTAAAAACTATACAATGACATATATATGGTTATATATATAGTTAACATGTTTTTATTATAATTATGTATCTCATTAGGTATTTTAACAATGAGTTATATACATAAAAATGAGACTATTAATTTAAGAAACTCGAAAACGATATATATAACGATTATCGTTATAACAACGTCTTACTAGGTACATATGAATCATATTAAGATATTGATACACTTGGTTAATTATGTTAAATGATAAGTAAATATATTATTAATTGTTTTAACAATGAAATACATATGTAAAAATAAGACGACTAACTTAATGATTTCGAAACGAGACATATATGTAACAATTATCGTTGTAACGACATTTAACTGTATATACATCATACTAAGATATATTATATATCATAATATCATGATAATATAATAATTTAACATCTCATTTGTTATAATAAACAATGGGTTAACAACATTCAACAAGATCGTTAACCTAAAGGTTTCAAAACAACACTTACATGTAACGACTAACGATGACTTAACGAATCAGTTAAAATGTATATACATGTAGTGTTTTAATACGTATTTATACACTTTTGGAAGACTTCAATACACTTATCAAAATACTTCTACTTAACAAAAATGCTTACAATTACATCCTCGTTCAGTTTCATCAACAATTCTACTCGTATGCACCCGTATTTGTACTCGTACAATACACAGCTTTTAGATGTATGTACTATTGGTATATACACTCCAATGATCAGCTCTTAGCAGCCCATGTGAGTCACCTAACACATGTGGGAACCATCATTTGGCAACTAGCATGAAATATCTCATAAAATTACAAAAATATGAGTAATCATTCATGACTTATTTACATGAAAACAAAATTACATATCCTTTATATCTAATCCATACACCAACGACCAAAAACACCTACAAACACTTTCATTCTTCAATTTTCTTCATCTAATTGATCTCTCTCAAGTTCTATCTTCAAGTTCTAAGTGTTCTTCATAAATTCCAAAAGTTCTAGTTTCATAAAATCAAGAATACTTTCAAGTTTGCTAGCTCACTTCCAATCTTGTAAGGTGATCATCCAACCTCAAGAAATCTTTGTTTCTTACAGTAGGTTATCATTCTAATACAAGGTAATAATCATATTCAAACTTTGGTTCAATTTCTATAACTATAACAATCTTATTTCAAGTGATGATCTTACTTGAACTTGTTTTCGTGTCATGATTCTGCTTCAAGAACTTCGAGCCATCCAAGGATCCATTGAAGCTAGATCCATTTTTCTCTTTTCCAGTAGGTTTATCCAAGGAACTTAAGGTAGTAATGATGTTCATAACATCATTCGATTCATACATATAAAGCTATCTTATTCGAAGGTTTAAACTTGTAATCACTAGAACATAGTTTAGTTAATTCTAAACTTGTTCACAAACAAAAGTTAATCCTTCTAACTTGACTTTTAAAATCAACTAAACACATGTTCTATATCTATATGATATGCTAACTTAATGATTTAAAACCTGGAAACACGAAAAACACCGTAAAACCGGATTTACGCCGTCGTAGTAACACCGCGGGCTGTTTTGGGTTAGTTAATTAAAAACTATGATAAACTTTGATTTAAAAGTTGTTATTCTGAGAAAATGATTGTTATTATGAACATGAAACTATATCCAAAAATTATGGTTAAACTCAAAGTGGAAGTATGTTTTCTAAAATGGTCATCTAGACGTCGTTCTTTCGACTGAAATGACTACCTTTACAAAAACGACTTGTAACTTATTTTTCCGACTATAAACCTATACTTTTTCTGTTTAGATTCATAAAATAGAGTTCAATATGAAACCATAGCAATTTGATTCACTCAAAACGGATTTAAAATGAAGAAGTTATGGGTAAAACAAGATTGGATAATTTTTCTCATTTTAGCTACGTGAAAATTGGTAACAAATCTATTCCAACCATAACTTAATCAACTTGTATTGTATATTATGTAATCTTGAGATACCATAGACACGTATACAATGTTTCGACCTATCATGTCGACACATCTATATATATTTCGGAACAACCATAGACACTCTATATGTGAATGTTGGAGTTAGCTATACAGGGTTGAGGTTGATTCCAAAATATATATAGTTTGAGTTGTGATCAATACTGAGATACGTATACACTGGGTCGTGGATTGATTCAAGATAATATTTATCGATTTATTTCTGTACATCTAACTGTGGACAACTAGTTGTAGGTTACTAACGAGGACAGCTGACTTAATAAACTTAAAACATCAAAATATATTAAAAGTGTTGTAAATATATTTTGAACATACTTTGATATATATGTATATATTGTTATAGGTTCGTGAATCAACCAGTGGCCAAGTCTTACTTCCCGACGAAGTAAAAATCTGTGAAAGTGAGTTATAGTCCCACTTTTAAAATCTAATATTTTTGGGACGAGAATACATGCAGGTTTTATAAATGATTTACAAAATAGACACAAGTACGTGAAACTACATTCTATGGTTGAATTATCGAAATCGAATATGCCCCTTTTTATTAAGTCTGGTAATCTAAGAATTAGGGAACAGACACCCTAATTGACGCGAATCCTAAAGATAGATCTATTGGGCCTAACAAACCCCATCCAAAGTACCGGATGCTTTAGTACTTCGAAATTTATATCATATCCGAAGGGTGTCCCGGAATGATGGGGATATTTTTATATATGCATCTTGTTAATGTCGGTTACCAGGTGTTCACCATATGAATGATTTTTATCTCTATGTATGGGATGTATATTGAAATATGAAATCTTGTGGTCTATTATTATGATTTGATATATATAGGTTAAACCTATAACTCACCAACATTTTTGTTGACGTTTTAAGCATGTTTATTCTCAGGTGATTATTAAGAGCTTCCGCTGTCGCATACTTAAATAAGGACGAGATTTGGAGTCCATGCTTGTATGATATTGTGTAAAAACTGCATTCAAGAAACTTATTTTGTTGTAACATATTTGTATTGTAAACCATTATGTAATGGTCGTGTGTAAACAGGATATTTTAGATTATCATTATTTGATAATCTACGTAAAGCTTTTTAAACCTTTATTGATGAAATAAAGGTTATGGTTTGTTTTAAAATGAATGCAGTCTTTGAAAAACGTCTCATATAGAGGTCAAAACCTCGCAACGAAATCAATTAATATGGAACGTTTTTAATCAATAAGAACGGGACATTTCAGTTGGTATCAGAGCGTTGGTCTTAGAGAACCAGAATTTTGCATTAGTGTGTCTTATAGAGTTTGTTAGGATGCATTAGTGAGTCTGGACTTCGACCGTGTTTTCTTTAAAAATGATTGCTTAACATTTTTGTTGAAAACTATATATTTTTAACATATGAATATTATGTGATATATTAATCTCATAACGTGTTTGATATTATGTGATAGATGTCTACCTCTAGAACAAGTCCCATTGACTCACCTAATAATAATGAAGAGTCAAATGTAAATTGGAATGATTCGTGGACTGATTCACAAGTTCCCGAAGAGGAACCGGAAGAAGAGTCGGAACCGGAAGAAGAATCGGAACCGGAAGAAGAATCGGAACCGGGTGAAGAAATAGAACCGGTGGGGGAAATAATAAAACGGTTAAGTAAAAGAAAATCCTCAACCAACCGACCAAGGTTAATTATGGTCAATGGTGTTTCCGCCAAGGAAGCAAAATATTGGGAGGATTACCAATTCTCCGATGAATCGGATTCCGACGAGAATTCCGATGATGTTATAGAAATTACCCCAACTGAATTTAAAAATGCAAAAGAAAATAATAAGGGAAAGGGCATAAAAATAGAGAAATCTAATTCCAACCCCGATGAACTTTATATATATCGTCAACCCCCGAAGTCCTTAAGTTGTAACAATGACCCGGGAACCTCTAAACCACCAGGTTTTTCTAAACCAATGTGGACAACGACGGCTCGTATTAGGGGAACATCATATATCCCTAGAAACTTGGCAAAACGAACCAAAACCGAAGAAGAAGAAATGAGCGAGTCGGAATAAGATAGTTGTATTCGTGTGGTGTAATATATGTAATATAGTGTTCTTATGCTTTATGATATATGTAAAAATTGCTTGTATTAATAAGTATTTTTTTATGAAACTAACTCTTGTCTATTTTACAGTTTAAAAACACAAAATGGATAGACAACCCAATATTTTAAGAGACCTACCCGGAGACATGATTGATGAAATCTTGTCTAGAGTCGGCCAGAATTCTTCGGCACAACTATTTAAGGCGAGATCAGTTTGTAAGACATTCGAAGAACGTTCCAAGAATGTCTTGGTTTATAAGAGACTTTCGTTTGAAAGATGGGGGATATCACATTGGGAAACCCATAAGTTACGATGTGTTTACTTTGACGCATATATTGCGGGGAACCCAAATGCTATTTTACGCAACGGGTTAAGAAATTATTTTGACTCAATATATCCGAATATTGGACTTCGTGATTTAGAAAAAGCGGCTAACATGCAACATAAAGAAGCATGTTATGCTTACGGATTAGTAATGTTCGCTTCTCACCAAAGTGAGAACAAGAACATCGGGCTACAACTATTAAACAAAATGTTTCCACAAGTGACGGAGTCGGTAATTGGGGTAAGAAATGAGGTTTTTAGATTGTTACGGGACTGTTGGACATTACGTAACCCTCGTCCCTTTGATGACGTTACAACACGCTGTCTTATCAACGGCCATAACGGTTATGTTGCACAAGACCAAGGATGGGAAGTAGTCCTAGTAAAACCAGAATGCATGACTTGTTTCTGGACGTATGAATTACGTGTCTTTATTGCCTTTGCTGAACGACTTGTGTACTAGCTAGAATTATCTTCACAACTATCTTGTATCAAAGTTATTGTGTGCTATATTTCATGCTTTATGTAAAATAAGCGGTATTGTAAGTTTGTAAAATATTGTATAAAAGTTTGAACGCGAAATATTATTATAATCAGTTTTTCATATAGAATTGTAGTAGTTGAATTGTATATTAGCTACTAAGTATGAACTTAACGGGTAGGTACTACCCGAATTTAAACTTATAAAACGCTAATATGAAGAAAAAGCTTTTATAAATGAGTTCATATTATGCTACGAAATACTATTAACTACTCTTAATATTCTGTATGATTAACTTGTTCCATTTAACTATTTTGAAGGAAATGGCACCGACTACTCGACACACCGTGAATATGAATGAAGAGGAATTCCGTACTTTTCTAGCTTCAAACATAGCCGCAGTACAGGCTGCGCTACATACCAACAATAACCTTGGATCTAGCAGTACAGGAAATCGTGTAGGATGCACCTACAAAGAATTCACTGCCTGCAAACCTTTGGAATTTGATGGAACCAAAGGACCGATCGGATTGAAACGGTGGACCGAGAAGGTCGAATCGGTGTTTGCCATAAGTAAGTGTACTGAAGAGGACAAAGTAAAGTACGCTACGCATACCTTCACAGGTTCTGCGTTAACATGGTGGAATACCTATCTAGAGCAAGTGGGACAAGACGATGCGTACGCACTACCGTGGTCAGCATTCAAGCACTTGATGAACGAGAAGTACCGTCCCAGAACCGAGGTCAATAAGCTCAAGACAGAACTTAGAGGGTTACGAACCCAAGGATTTGATATTACCACGTACGAAAGACGATTCACAGAATTGTGCCTATTGTGTCCGGGAGCATTCGAAGATGAGGAAGAGAAGATCGACGCATTTGTGAAAGGATTACCGGAAAGAATCCAAGAAGATATAAGTTCACACGAGCCCGCCTCTATACAACAGCCATGTAGAATGGCTCACAAACTAGTGAACCAGATTGAAGAAAGAATTAAAGAACAGACTGCTGAAGAGGCCAATGTGAAGCAAGTCAAAAGAAAGTGGGAGGAAAACGGTGATAAGAATCACCAATACAACAACAACAGCAATTACAACAATAATCGCAACAATTATCCCAACAATCGAAACATCAATCGCAACTACAACAAACGGCCCAACAACAACAACAATAAAAACAACAACAGCAACAGCAACTACAACAATCATCCCAACAACAATAATAACCGCAACAACAACAACAATCAGAAGCAGCTATGCCAAAGGTGTGAAAAGTATCACTCGGGGTACTGCACCAAATTTTGCAACAAGTGTAAAAGAAATGGTCATAGCGCGGCGAAGTGTGATGTCTACGGACCAGGGGTTAATAGAACGAAAGGAACAAATGGTGTCGGAACGAGTAATGGCGGAGCAAGTAGTGTCGGAGCAAGTTATGCCAATGTAGTTTGTTATAAATGTGGAAAACCGGGCCACATTATTAGAAATTGCCCGAACCAGGAGAACACGAATGGACAAGGCCGCGGAAGAGTTTTCAATATTAATGTGGCAGAGGCACAGGAAGACCCGGAGCTTGTTACGGGTACGTTTCTTATTGACAATAAATCTGCTTACGTTTTATTTGATTCGGGTGCGGATAGAAGCTATATGAGTAGAGATTTTTGTGCTAAATTAAGTTGTCCATTGACGCCTTTGGATAGTAAATTTTTACTCGAATTAGCAAATGGTAAATTAATTTCAGCAGATAATATATGTCGGAATCGAGAAATTAAACTGGTTAGCGAAACATTTAAGATTGATTTGATACCAGTAGAGTTAGGGAGTTTTGATGTGATAATCGGTATGGACTGGTTGAAAGAAGTGAAAGCAGAGATCGTTTGTTACAAAAATGCAATTCGCATTATACGAGAAAAAGGAAAACCCTTAATGGTGTACGGAGAAAAGGGCAACAAGAAGCTACATCTTATTAGTAATTTGAAGGCACAAAAACTAATAAGAAAAGGTTGCTATGCTGTTCTAGCACACGTTGAGAAAGTACAAACTGAAGAAAAGAGCATCAATGATGTTCCCATCGCAAAAGAATTTCCCGATGTATTTCCGAAAGAATTACCGGGATTACCCCCACATCGATCCGTTGAATTTCAAATAGATCTTGTACCAGGAGCTGCACCAATAGCTAGTGCTCCTTACAGACTAGCACCCAGCGAGATGAAAGAACTGCAAAGCCAATTACAAGAACTTTTAGAGCGTGGTTTCATTCGACCAAGCACATCACCGTGGGGAGCTCCTGTTTTGTTTGTCAAGAAGAAAGATGGTACATTCAGGTTGTGTATCGACTACCGAGAGTTGAACAAACTTACCATCAAGAACCGCTACCCACTACCGAGAATCGACGACTTATTTGATCAACTACAAGGCTCGTCTGTTTATTCAAAGATTGACTTACGTTCCGGGTATCATCAAATGCGGGTGAAAGAAGATGATATTCCAAAGACTGCTTTCAGAACACGTTACGGTCATTACGAGTTTATGGTCATGCCGTTTGGTTTAACTAATGCACCAGCTGTGTTCATGGACCTTATGAACCGAGTGTGTGGACCATACCTTGACAAGTTTCTCATTGTTTTCATTGATGACATACTTATTTACTCAAAGAATGACCAAGAACACGGTGAACATTTGAGAAAGGTGTTAGAAGTATTGAGGAAGGAAGAATTGTACGCTAAGTTTTCAAAGTGTGCATTTTGGTTGGAAGAAGTTCAATTCCTCGGTCACATAGTGAACAAAGAAGGTATTAAGGTGGACCCGGCAAAGATAGAAACTGTTAAAAAGTGGGAAACCCCGAAAACTCCAAAACACATACGCCAGTTTTTAGGACTAGCTGGTTACTACAGAAGGTTCATCCAAGACTTTTCCAGAATAGCAAAACCCTTGACTGCATTAACGCATAAAGGGAAGAAATTTGAATGGAATGATGAACAAGAGAAAGCGTTTCAGTTATTGAAGAAAAAGCTAACTACGGCACCTATATTGTCATTGCCTGAAGGGAATGATGATTTTGTGATTTATTGTGATGCATCAAAGCAAGGTCTCGGTTGTGTGTTAATGCAACGAACGAAGGTGATTGCTTATGCGTCTAGACAATTGAAGATTCACGAACAAAATTATACTACGCATGATTTGGAATTAGGAGCGGTTGTTTTTGCATTAAAGACTTGGAGGCACTACTTATATGGGGTCAAAAGTATTATATATACCGACCACAAAAGTCTTCAACACATATTTAATCAGAAACAACTGAATATGAGGCAGCGTAGGTGGATTGAATTATTGAATGATTACGACTTTGAGATTCGTTACCACCCGAGGAAGGCAAATGTGGTAGCCGATGCCTTGAGCAGGAAGGACAGAGAACCCATTCGAGTAAAATCTATGAATATAATGATTCATAATAACCTTACTACTCAAATAAAGGAGGCGCAACAAGGAGTTTTAAAAGAGGGAAATTTAAAGGATGAAATACCCAAAGGATCGGAGAAGCATCTTAATATTCAGGAAGACGGAACCCGGTATAGGGCTGAAAGGATTTGGGTACCAAAATTTAGAGATATGAGAGAAATGGTACTTAGAGAAGCTCATAAAACCAGATACTCAATACATCCTGGAACGGGGAAGATGTACAAGGATCTCAAGAAACATTTTTGGTGGCCGGGTATGAAAGCCGATGTTGCTAAATACGTAGGAGAATGTTTGACATGTTCTAAGGTCAAAGCTGAGCATCAGAAACCATCAGGTCTACTTCAACAACCCGAAATCCCGGAATGGAAATGGGAAAACGTTACCATGGATTTCATCACTAAATTGCCAAGGACTGCAAGTGGTTTTGATACTATTTGGGTAATAGTTGATCGTCTCACCAAATCAGCACACTTCCTACCAATAAGAGAAGATGACAAGATGGAGAAGTTAGCACGACTGTATTTGAAGGAAGTCATCTCCAGACATGGAATACCAATCTCTATTATCTCTGATAGGGATGGCAGATTTATTTCAAGATTCTGGCAGACATTACAGCAAGCATTAGGAACTCGTCTAGACATGAGTACTGCCTATCATCCACAAACTGATAGGCAGAGCGAAAGGACGATACAAACGCTTGAAGACATGCTACGAGCATGTGTTATTGATTTCGGAAACAGTTGGGATCGACATCTACCATTAGCAGAATTTTCCTACAACAACAGCTACCATTCAAGCATTGAGATGGCGCCGTTTGAAGCACTTTATGGTAGAAAGTGCAGGTCTCCGATTTGTTGGAGTGAAGTGGGGGATAGACAGATTACGGGTCCAGAGATTATACAAGAAACTACCGAGAAGATCATCCAAATTCAACAACGGTTGAAAACCGCCCAAAGTCGACAAAAGAGCTACGCTGACATTAAAAGAAAAGATATAGAATTTGAAATTGGAGAGATGGTCATGCTTAAAGTTGCACCTTGGAAAGGCGTTGTTCGATTTGGTAAACGAGGGAAATTAAATCCAAGGTATATTGGACCATTCAAGATTATTGATCGTGTCGGACTAGTAGCTTACCGACTAGAGTTACCTCAACAACTCGCGGCTGTACATAACACTTTCCACGTCTCGAATTTAAAGAAATGTTTTGCTAAAGAAGATCTCACTATTCCGTTAGATGAAATCCAAATCAACGAAAAACTTCAATTCATCGAAGAACCCGTCGAAATAATGGATCGTGAGGTTAAAAGACTTAAGCAAAACAAGATACCAATTGTTAAGGTTCGATGGAATGCTCGTAGAGGACCCGAGTTCACCTGGGAGCGTGAAGATCAGATGATGAAGAAATACCCGCATCTATTTCCAGAAGATTCGTCAACACCTTCAACAGCTTAAAATTTCGGGACGAAATTTATTTAACGGGTAGGTACTGTAGTGACCCGAACTTTTCCATGTTTATATATATTAATTGAGATTGATATTTACATGATTAAATGTTTCCAACATGTTAAGCAATCAAACTTGTTAAGACTTGATTAATTGAAATATGTTTCATATAGACAATTGACCACCCAAGTTGACCGGTGATTCACGAACGTTAAAACTTGTAAAAACTATACAATGACATATATATGGTTATATATATAGTTAACATGTTTTTATTATAAGTATGTATCTCATTAGGTATTTTAACAATGAGTTATATACATAAAAATGAGACTATTAATTTAAGAAACTCGAAAACGATATATATAACGATTATCGTTATAACAACGTCTTACTAGGTACATATGAATCATATTAAGATATTGATACACTTGGTTAATTATGTTAAATGATAAGTAAATATATTATTAATTGTTTTAACAATGAAATACATATGTAAAAATAAGACGACTAACTTAATGATTTCGAAACGAGACATATATGTAACAATTATCGTTGTAACGACATTTAACTGTATATACATCATACTAAGATATATTATATATCATAATATCATGATAATATAATAATTTAACATCTCATTTGTTATAATAAACAATGGGTTAACAACATTCAACAAGATCGTTAACCTAAAGGTTTCAAAACAACACTTACATGTAACGACTAACGATGACTTAACGAATCAGTTAAAATGTATATACATGTAGTGTTTTAATACGTATTTATACACTTTTGGAAGACTTCAATACACTTATCAAAATACTTCTACTTAACAAAAATGCTTACAATTACATCCTCGTTCAGTTTCATCAACAATTCTACTCGTATGCACCCGTATTTGTACTCGTACAATACACAGCTTTTAGATGTATGTACTATTGGTATATACACTCCAATGATCAGCTCTTAGCAGCCCATGTGAGTCACCTAACACATGTGGGAACCATCATTTGGCAACTAGCATGAAATATCTCATAAAATTACAAAAATATGAGTAATCATTCATGACTTATTTACATGAAAACAAAATTACATATCCTTTATATCTAATCCATACACCAACGACCAAAAACACCTACAAACACTTTCATTCTTCAATTTTCTTCATCTAATTGATCTCTCTCAAGTTCTATCTTCAAGTTCTAAGTGTTCTTCATAAATTCCAAAAGTTCTAGTTTCATAAAATCAAGAATACTTTCAAGTTTGCTAGCTCACTTCCAATCTTGTAAGGTGATCATCCAACCTCAAGAAATCTTTGTTTCTTACAGTAGGTTATCATTCTAATACAAGGTAATAATCATATTCAAACTTTGGTTCAATTTCTATAACTATAACAATCTTATTTCAAGTGATGATCTTACTTGAACTTGTTTTCGTGTCATGATTCTGCTTCAAGAACTTCGAGCCATCCAAGGATCCATTGAAGCTAGATCCATTTTTCTCTTTTCCAGTAGGTTTATCCAAGGAACTTAAGGTAGTAATGATGTTCATAACATCATTCGATTCATACATATAAAGCTATCTTATTCGAAGGTTTAAACTTGTAATCACTAGAACATAGTTTAGTTAATTCTAAACTTGTTCACAAACAAAAGTTAATCCTTCTAACTTGACTTTTAAAATCAACTAAACACATGTTCTATATCTATATGATATGCTAACTTAATGATTTAAAACCTGGAAACACGAAAAACACCGTAAAACCGGATTTACGCCGTCGTAGTAACACCGCGGGCTGTTTTGGGTTAGTTAATTAAAAACTATGATAAACTTTGATTTAAAAGTTGTTATTCTGAGAAAATGATTGTTATTATGAACATGAAACTATATCCAAAAATTATGGTTAAACTCAAAGTGGAAGTATGTTTTCTAAAATGGTCATCTAGACGTCGTTCTTTCGACTGAAATGACTACCTTTACAAAAACGACTTGTAACTTATTTTTCCGACTATAAACCTATACTTTTTCTGTTTAGATTCATAAAATAGAGTTCAATATGAAACCATAGCAATTTGATTCACTCAAAACGGATTTAAAATGAAGAAGTTATGGGTAAAACAAGATTGGATAATTTTTCTCATTTTAGCTACGTGAAAATTGGTAACAAATCTATTCCAACCATAACTTAATCAACTTGTATTGTATATTATGTAATCTTGAGATACCATAGACACGTATACAATGTTTCGACCTATCATGTCGACACATCTATATATATTTTGGAACAACCATAGACACTCTATATGTGAATGTTGGAGTTAGCTATACAGGGTTGAGGTTGATTCCAAAATATATATAGTTTGAGTTGTGATCAATACTGAGATACGTATACACTGGGTCGTGGATTGATTCAAGATAATATTTATCGATTTATTTCTGTACATCTAACTGTGGACAACTAGTTGTAGGTTACTAACGAGGACAGCTGACTTAATAAACTTAAAACATCAAAATATATTAAAAGTGTTGTAAATATATTTTGAACATACTTTGATATATATGTATATATTGTTATAGGTTCGTGAATCAACCAGTGGCCAAGTCTTACTTCCCGACGAAGTAAAAATCTGTGAAAGTGAGTTATAGTCCCACTTTTAAAATCTAATATTTTTGGGATGAGAATACATGCAGGTTTTATAAATGATTTACAAAATAGACACAAGTACGTGAAACTACATTCTATGGTTGAATTATCGAAATCGAATATGCCCCTTTTTATTAAGTCTGGTAATCTAAGAATTAGGGAACAGACACCCTAATTGACGCGAATCCTAAAGATAGATCTATTGGGCCTAACAAACCCCATCCAAAGTACCGGATGCTTTAGTACTTCGAAATTTATATCATATCCGAAGGGTGTCCCGGAATGATGGGGATATTTTTATATATACATCTTGTTAATGTCGGTTACCAGGTGTTCACCATATGAATGATTTTTATCTCTATGTATGGGATGTATATTGAAATATGAAATCTTGTGGTCTATTATTATGATTTGATATATATAGGTTAAACCTATAACTCACCAACATTTTTGTTGACGTTTTAAGCATGTTTATTCTCAGGTGATTATTAAG
This sequence comes from Rutidosis leptorrhynchoides, assembly GCF_046630445.1. Lineage (NCBI taxonomy): Eukaryota > Viridiplantae > Streptophyta > Magnoliopsida > Asterales > Asteraceae > Rutidosis > Rutidosis leptorrhynchoides. The sequence goes on from NC_092333.1 coordinate 254,465,446, forward strand.
AGCTTCCGCTGTCGCATACTTAAATAAGGACGAGATTTGGAGTCCATGCTTGTATGATATTGTGTAAAAACTGCATTCAAGAAACTTATTTTGTTGTAACATATTTGTATTGTAAACCATTATGTAATGGTCGTGTGTAAACAGGATATTTTAGATTATCATTATTTGATAATCTACGTAAAGCTTTTTAAACCTTTATTGATGAAATAAAGGTTATGGTTTGTTTTAAAATGAATGCAGTCTTTGAAAAACGTCTCATATAGAGGTCAAAACCTCGCAACGAAATCAATTAATATGGAACGTTTTTAATCAATAAGAACGGGACATTTCAACTCGTGCGCTTCACATGATCGAATCGTTTTATCCATATCTTCTAATAATGATAAAACTCTATTATTACCTCATATTCGTCATAAAAACATTCCTATTGTTATTTATGACAACCTCTACCAAATTTCGGGGACGAAATTTCTTTAACGGGTGGGTACTGTAACGACCCGGAAATTTCCGACCAAATTTAAACCTTAAACTCTATATGTTTCCGACACGATAAGCAAAAACCTTAATGTTGAGTTTAGAAAGTTTGAAATCTATATTCGAATGATTAGTTACCCAATTACCATTCCCGAAGATTCACAAACCACTTTTTAGAATTGAATACATATATATTTGAATATATGAATATACAATGATAATTTAAAATATAATTAGAAATATGTATATATATATATATATATATATATATATATATATATATATATATATATATATATATATATATATATATATATATATAGTTGCTATTAATGTTATTATTAGAAATATCATTACAAAATATTATTTGTATTATTATTATTATTATTATCTTTATTGCAAATTATTGTTATTAATACGTTTGTCATTAGTCTTATTTTTAATGTTATTATTATTATTAGTAAGTTAGATTATTATAAATATAATTATAATTATTAATTATTAATATTATTACCATTATTACCTCTATTATTATTACTATTAGTTTCATTATTATTATTAAAATTAATATGAAATACTAATGTTTATATAATGAATATTATTTTGCTTCTTAATATGAATAATACACAAATAAATACATATATATATATATATATATATATATATATATATATATATATATATATATATATATATATATATATATATATATATATATATATATATATATATATATATATATAATGTTATATAAGAATACAAATACATAGTATACACATAATTAAAAATGATTAAAAGTATAATTTAGATATAAGTCCATATTATTTGTCATTATTAAATTATTATTAATATCATTAGTATTATTATCAAATTATTATATTATTAATTATTAATCATTAATTATTAGAAATTATCATTATTATTATTATTATTATTATTATTATTTTATTTTCTTATTATTATTACTTATATATTTTTATTAATACATGTATCAGATATACATACACCAAATACCGAACAGATACATGTATACAGAAATTACGATATATACTAATATAAATACAGATAATTTATATACACATAAAAACAGATACAGTTACGCAATTTTATTTGTAATTATCAGATATTTTTTTGTTTGTTTTTCTGTGAGTCCGTGATCATACCTGTCATAATCAATTACAATTAACAACAGAAATTATTCGCATTATATAATATCCTTCGACTGGCATTCAATAAAAAAAAAACAGAAATTTTTTTTAGAAAGCTTCCTCACAGCTCGATATCTCTGTTTCTTTTCATTTTTCTAAAAATTCGAATTACAGATTAATTTCAAAATCTATAAGTGCTATTGTGTTAGAAATCATTTGTTAAAGCTACTGGTAAACCTTCAGAATCTAATTTATTAAATCGGATTCAAATTTTGAAGTCAAACGTATATTTTCAAAAAGTCAACACATCTGTTCTTCGTTAAATTCAAGCTCAATTGTACGATTCTGTTTCAATTAAGGATGGAGAAAGATTCTAGGAAGCTTTTGAAACTTATTTCATGTTGTGACTTTTATCTAAAACGGTCTTGAAATTAAAATCACGATTTGTTTTTTTTTTGTGTTTCACGAACTGCAGTAGCAGTTAAATTCTTTTCCTTTTACGTTTTTTTTTCCTTTTAATAAAAACGTTTGATTTTAATTACTTATGTTTGTTTTAAGATATATTAATCATTGTTGGAAGGATTTAAAATGTTTTGGATCGAGTCAGTTTGATATGAAGAAGAAGAAGTAGAGAGGCTCATAGTATAAGATATATAAATATTCTAGTGGGCTAATAAATCAGAAAAACTCAAACAGACGGATGGTTGGGAACTTGGGTGTATAACCGAGGGGTCTTGGGTTCGAGACCCGGCTGGGACCTTTCTTTTTGCTCCGAAATTTTGAGGTAGTTTTATATTATTAGGATTATTATTATTATTATTATTCTTATCTTATTATTATTATTATAATTATTATCACTTTATTATCATTATCAATATTATTTTTACATTAATATTATTTTAACAATATTATTATTATTATTACTATCATTAGAAAAAAAAACATCATTATTCTTATTAAAATTAGTATTTTAAAAAAAAATTATTATTATTATCATTATTATTTTATAAATATTAGTATAATCACTATTTTTATATAGCTATTATTATAAGTAGAATCATTATCGTTATATTCAAAAATGATTTTTATTGCTATTATTGATATTATATTATCAAATAATCATTTTGTGTATAAAACTATACTATTGGTAATATTACATAAAAGTATGTATTAATCATATTAACATTTTCATATAAATATTCAAATATAACAAATGAAGTATTTTTATGTAATACTAATCAAATATATATTAATATAACTATATAAATTTTTGTCATTATAAATTTATATATATATACAAAATAAATATATAAAACATAAAATGTGTTATAATATATGAAAATATTTAATTATGATTATATGAGTTAATATATATACACATGATATAGGTTCGTGAATCCGAGGCCAATCTTATAATTGATCAATGATGTTATATGTATTTTTACTACAAAATACAGTATGGTGAGTATATAGTCCCTTTTAAACTTTAAATATTTAGGGCTGAGAATACATGCGCTGTTTTTATAAATGATTTACGTTATGGACACAAGTGATCAAAAATAAATTCTACGTTGAGTTGTACCATGGCATATTTCTTTATACTTGGTAGCTAATATTTACGTGAGGAGCGTAAACGCGAATCCTGTTGATAGATCTATCGGGCCTGACAACCCCAACCGGGCTGGACGACCAGTTTTAAACGGTTGCACAGTACTTCGTTTCGTTACTATACTTGGTACGGTGTAGGGTTTATTTAAGAATATGCTGCTGTGATTTAAATGTTAAGTATGGTTACCAAGTGCTCAACGACTTTTCATACACGAGGAGTGTATTACGTATAAACATGAAATCTTGTGGTCCATAGTTATAACGCTGCTAGCATCAAACCTATATATCTCACCAACTTTATGTTGACTTTTTAAAGCATGTTATTCTCAGGTAGTCTTCCGCTGTGCATTTGCTCATTTTAAGGACAGTACTTGGAATCGATCATCGCAATGGGACCAGATGTTGATGACTTTGTCCAGGAGGATAAGGACGGGTTATTACAATAATAATTATTAATAGAAATCATTTATATATATTTATCTTATAAGGATTCATAATAATAATATATATATATATTTTTATATATTCATTTTAATAGCAACTTAATTATTCTGTTTATTATTTTACATTTTTAATTTCAAATTTTTTAAAATGTATTGTTATTAATTCAAAATGTTATATATATATATATATATATATATATATATATATATATATATATATATATATATATATATATATATATATATATATATATATATATATATACATATTTATTTACACACAACTGTTCTTGAATTGTCGGGGATGGTCAAAGGTTAAATGAATATATGAATACAGTTCAAAGTTTTTGAGACTTCACATTACAGACTTTGCTTATCGTTTCGGAAACATATAAGGATTAAGTTTAAATTTGGTTGAAAATTTCCGGGTCGTCACAGCTGTTATGCGTTAAGTGATGTCACATGTATCTTAAATTCAGTCGTATAGGTTCGATTGATCTATACGAATGAAGATTTGAACTCGTACGAAGCTACTTTATATTTTTATTCATGGGGTGTAATTATAAGACGCACAATCAACATTGACCTGCTCAAGCGTAATTGATAGTGAGAAAATGATTACTATTAACTAAAGCATTGATGTTTAAAGTTTAGTGGACAACCCCCTTTGTCCGCTGAACTTATTTAGTAAGTGTATATGTAAAAACACTTGTGTTAAGCGAAGATTAGTGGGGCAGCCAGGAGCATCTGACTGTTTATGGGCCAACAACATATTTAATTCCGCATCATCTGTGTAAGATGAGTACACGAGGCACGAGTGTTATGAAGAATTTTGTGGGGTAATCAGATGCGTCTAATTATTTATGAGCCGAAAAGTTTTAAATTCCCAATTTCGAAAGTTCCATTCTGTAATGGAAGCTGGTTGTGGAAATTCCGCTGGATATAGAGCATGCGTTTAAGAAGATTCCACTATGTCAAGGGAATTGATGAGAGTGATGCGCAATCATGAAATACCAGATTGACGACGTGTGATGAATCAGATAAACTGTGGATCAGATTTCTCTGATATTTTTCCCATTACAGTAGTAAACTCATGAGTCGAGCATGCTTGAGCAAATTGTTGAGAGAATGGGATACATTGATCGCTGAGAAATAAGATTCTACAGTCAAGATACTTTGGAAGTGTCTTTTATCAGAGGAGTTCGTCGGATATTGATCTCATTTTAGTCTTTGGGGGAGTACTGCTGCAATTGGTTCTGTGGGTAACAAGTGGATTTGAAGTTTCTTCGAGAATATCAAACGGCAATTCTTGCGTCGCGGCTCAATGACCAAAAATCATTGAGGTACGAAGTTCTGTATTACATGCATTCAAGAAGATCCTTAATGAAGTTTGTTGATTCAGAAGACCCGGTTCCACTGCAGAGACTGACTGAAGATTGCAAGAGGTGTTTTCAACGACTTATCGACATCAACGAATTCGCCAGCAATGTCCAATGGGGAGTTGTTAGTGCACTAAATGGAGTTGTCCATCGCTGTCAAACAACTTGAGAATGGTTTAGGTCTACTGTAACATCCCAGATAAGAGGTTCCCCGTAGCATGATATTGTCCGCTTTGCCCGTAGGCGCACGGATTTTTCTTGGCGACCAAACACGACAAGCACTTTTCCAGAAGGTCACCCATCCTGGTAGTGCTCTCGCCTAAGCACGCTTAACTGTAGAGTTCTCATGGGATCTGCTGCGCTTGTGGTCCCAAAACGCGTCATGCAAGGAAAGGTATCCACACCCTTATAAAGCATGCTTCATTCCCCTCTCCAACCGATGTGGGACGGATGTAACACGGATGTTACAATCCTCCCCTAATGGGACACAGCGTCCTCGCTGTGTACGTTTGGTCCGGGGCCTGGCTCTGATACCATCTGTAACATCCCAGGTAAACGTTCCCCGTAGCATGATATTGTCCGCTTTGCCCATAGGCGCGCGGATTTTTCTTGGCAACCACACACGACGAGCACTTTCCCAGGAGGTCACCCATCCTGGGAGTGCTCTCGCCTGAACATGCTTAACTGCAGAGTTCTCATGAGATCTGCTGCGCTTATGGTCCCAAAACGCGTCATGCTAGGAAAGGTCTCCACACCCTTATAAGGCATGCTTCGGTCCCCTCTCCAACTGATGTGGGACGGATGTAACACAGATGTTACATCTACGTTGTACACCTAGGATTGTATTGAACATTGGAAACTCACGTCACATGAGCATATGTGATAAAACTGTTGTAATATATATGCTACACGAGTGACTGTGTCACTCGTGCGTGTGATTCCTGTCAGCCGTACGGTTGAGATGTCAGACGTACACGTGAGCTGACAGAGGCATCTATAAAGAGTTTCCTTGTTCATTTGATGAGTAGAGCATAATGGAAGCTTAGAGAAGCTCTTTACTCCTCTTCACCTTCATGGTGGAGAGGAATCAAGGTGAATGGATGCTCCAATCACCTTGATAACCCATGTTTCTTTGTTTAAATTCATGTAATCGATCTTGTAATTGTTCATTATCATTAATACATGTAATTTTGGCATTGAATTAGCTGTTATTGATTAATCTAAATGGGTTTTATGCTTGTTCTTCATTGTTCATCATCTCATGTTCACTTATTATGCTCAAATTGCTAATCGATGCTTGTTTATTGATCTAACGATCCTAGCTAGTGATGTAAGGGATCCAACAGAAAGTAGTACTACAATCAAATGTGCTGAAGTCAACTATTCTTGTGATATAGAATAGGATGTACAAATGAAAGGAAGTTCATGGATATAGGGTGTGTTTGGATGAAAGTAGCTGGAGCTGGAGCTTGTAGCTGGAGCTGGAGCTTATGAGATAGAGCTGGAGCTGGAGCTTATTTTTTAAGCTGGTAGCTGGAGCTTATTATTTTTTGTAAGTGTTTGGTAAACTAGCTGGAGCTTATTTTCCAGTTCATAAGCTCTACTTTTTTTCATAAGCTACTAAAAGTAGCTTATTTTTTCAGAGCTTATGATTTTCATAAGCTCTACTTTTTTTCTCTACCAAACGAAGCTTATGACTTGGAGCTTATTAAAATCATAAGCTCAAGCTCCTATAAGCTCCCATAAGCTCCAACAAGCTCGTCACCCAAACACATCCATAGTCTCATGTGACTTTAAGGTAATGTAATGTCTCATCAACAGCAAATCCTTGGTGTCAGGTTTACGACACTGTGTAATTGTTAGCTCTAATAAAATCATCCTGGGTGAAAAGGGACAAGATGAGCAAACCAAAGGAATAATAGGTATTGAAATGTGTCAACCACTGTACATCCCTCTTTTTAAGATTGTGACACGATGAAATTATTTTTCTCGTAAACTAACCAACCGGGTTAAAAGGTTAGCGATGAGTAAAATAAAGGAATATAAGGTAAAGAAAATGTACCATCCACGACTTAGTCTGATGTATGACTAGCGGTACGGTGCAATAATTTTGTTCTAACAAAAATTAACCCGGCAATAGAGTTGATGATAAACAAGATAAATAAAGTGAGGTAAGGTGGTTGTGTGCATCAGTGCATGCATTTATCCTGGTAATATGAATAAAGTACCTTTTAGCACAACACTGTTTGTTGTATTCTTACAGTATCTTGGACTGAACTAAGGGATCCTTAAACACAAATAAACGATAACACATGAACAAAATTTAAGTGACCTATATAATGATAGGATTTCCGCTCAATTTATCGAGGTAACTTTTTAGAATTTCACTTTAAGTGTTTTGGAAATGTCTCGGTGCCTTACATATAACTTGGGTAAACTTGTCAGACGTATAAAATATCCTTGTTAGGAGAAATAGTGAAGTCAATCCTTGAAGAATTTTAGTCTAGCACATGGTCTGATTTTTGACCACGCTATGCAACAACCGTTTTCACGGTTCACACCCAATTTTATTAGTAGAATTTACTTTTATCTTGTAATATGATGTATCACTCAAAACGTTGTAGCTAAGTCATTTTATGACTTGCATGAAATTTGTGTAAGGATGTTGGGGGCACGCATTATCCTGGTGAGGAGCAATAATGCACATAACCATAGGTTTGTTGGTTTGAATCTTAGTTTATCATCTAACTAAGATTTTAACAACCGGTACGGGTTTCACGCGTACTTGGAAAGGCCAAGTCCTTCCAAGTATCACAAAAGTTTCATGAGTTTGAACTCTTCAACTCGTTATTGTATTATCATGCCGATCGCAATCAGACATGGTAGCTTGATCTTTATGGAGATCCTCTATCTGGGGATCTGATAAACCAACTTGTGTCATGGTGCCTCGAGGTAGAACATCCTCATCATGATGTTCAACTTGACCTCCAGTCCCTGCTTGACATTGAGGAGCCTGAGAATTTCCAACCATTATGCAAGATATCTTCAACTAGACTTTTTGCTATCTCTACAGTTGTTCTATACATCGACCTCTGATCATAGTCGGACAAAAGTATTGTGACAACCCGGAAATTTTTGACCAAATTTAAACTTTATCTTTAAATGATTTAATATTTTCGACACGATAAGCAAAGTCTGTAATGTTAAGTCACGAAAGTTTTGGAACTATATTCATGTAATAAATTATTCTTTAACTGTTCTCGAAATTCACGAACAATATATATATATATAACTTAATGTGCATATATATATATATATATATATATATATATATATATATATATATATATATATATATATATATATATATATATATATATATATATATATATATATATATATATATAATTTCAAGTTATTTAGTAAACGATAGTAACATTTGATTATTGATTCGTTTGATATTTAGATAAGTTAACTAAAACGTTTAAGATGAACCAATAAAACACTAATTTGCTACAGTATTTTCGAATTTCTACAGTACCCGAAAAGCTACAGTGTTTTCGAAAATCACTATTTGTTACAGTAAAACACTATTTTAAAATGAAAATGTATATATATATATATATATATATATATATATATATATATATATATATATATATACTACGAGACGATGCTGTATAGAAGCAAATAACCAAAACACTTAATTGATTAAAGCTACATTTCAAGTGACATAGTTTATCAATGATTAAGTTTAATTTTTGATAAAGGTACGACTCACGAAACGTAAAGTAAAAGTTTTCTCAGTGTACGAAAGGATGTTCAAAAAACCGGAACCAGGACATAAGTCGAGTGACGACGTACAACTTATCGGAACAAAAATTAAAAGTTAACTAGGCACGAGATTATAATATAATATATAATTAATTAATATAAATTATATATATTATATATTAATAAATAAATATGTCGACGAGGAAGAGTTAAAATACATGTGTGAGCTGGAAAAGGGATCCATGCGATCGCATGGAATCCCCTCACATTAGCCATGCGATCGCATGGCTGGGGATTTCAGGACATCTATAAAAGCTCGATCTGGTTCTAGTTTCTTTCCCCATTCATTTTACTACGTATCATTTAAATTTTTTATATTATTCTTATTATCATTATTATTATTAAGATTAATATTATTATTAATCCTATTATTATTAGTAGTATTAGTACATAAAATACTACGACGAGGCCATGAGCGGGTCACTTTTGAAATGGGTTTTCTAGCAGGATAGAGCTAAGGAAACTATGGGTTATAGCTATGAAGGATATGGGTATTGCTTGGGGGTTATGACCATGAGTCAAAGGTCAAACCTAGTGTTTATCATCTCTGTTGCGTCTACGTACTTTCCTGCAATATTGAATCACAATATTGATACGTGAGCATTCATATCTTATCTTTTATATATTAATTATGTATCCATGTCTAGTGCTCGAGTATATATATTTATGTATGCTTGTATGCTAAATTCGTCGTTAAACAGTTTATGATGAATCACGAATTAAATACATATATTACTGATAAACGGTATATGATATGCATGTTTTTGGAAAGCTGACGAAAAATCAATAACTTTTGATTTAGAAATTGCGTAAATTCGGTGAACGAATTAAAAGATATGATCAACTGAATTATGATTGACATTAATTAAAATTGTTTTTGAATCTGCAATTGATATTTAAACAACTTGTATGTAAGATTGATAAATTGGATTTTTGAATATTACCAGCCGAGTAAATGAATCCTTATATAAGGCATGTCTTGTTTTGTTGAACAATTGTCAAAATTGATTATTTTATCATATTTTAAAGCCTTATAGAAACTATAGTCTAATTTTACAAGAATTGGAAAACTATGTGAAATGTTAAAATGTTTCGATTATCATAATCATTCAACTATAGTATTGAATCAGATTGACTTTTTCAAATGACTTTTGGTAACTTTTGTATGTCATTCTCGAGCATTAGGATTATGATACACTATGACCTGACCTAGCTTAATAGGCATTTATTAACCAACAGATGTTCTCTAGGTTGAGATCTACGGTTATTTGGTATTTCGAGTTTCGGTCACATTTCGGTGAACGACTTTATGTGCTGCTAAGGTGAGTTTCATTTGCTCCCTTTTTAATTGCTTTTGCAATCTATATTTTTGGCTGAGAATACATGCACTTTATTTTAAACATAATGGATACAAGTACATACTAAATTCTACACCGAGTTTGAACCGAAAATCCCTTAGCTTTGGTAACTAGTAACTGCCGGTTATAAGAACTGGTGGGCGCGAGTAGTTATATATGGATCCATAGGTTTTGATATCCCCGTCCGAGCTAGAGCACTAGCCTTTTAACGGACGTATGCAATTTGAGAAGCGTACACGTTGGTTTGTGTGTATTATTAAGATGATTATACAAAGGGTATAAATTATATATTCGTTAAGTTTAGCTACCAGGGTGCTCAATCTTGTAGAATATTTTGATAAACGTTTCTGGATGAAACAACTAAAATCTTGTGATCCACCTTTACGTATAGATTATGCAAAACATTAAAACTAAAAACTCACCAACCTTTGTGTTGACACTTGTTAGCATGTTTATTCTCAGGTTCCCTAGAAGTCTTCCGCTGTTTGCTTATATGTTTGACAAGCTATGTGCATGGAGTCTTACATGGCATATTTTTTCAAGGAAACGTTGCATTCACCAAATTATCACCATGTATCTTATTTTGACTGCATTGTCAACGGAATTACTATTGTAAACTATTATTTACGGTGATTGTCTATATGTAGAAATCATCAGATGTCGAAAACCTTTGATTTAAATATTCATTTATGGTATACCTTTTCAAAAGAATACAATGTTTATAAAACATATCATATAGAGGTCAAATACCTCGCAATGAAATTGATGAATGACGTATTCGTCCATATGAATTTGGAGCGATCGTCACAGTTGGCATCAGAGATGGTTTAACGCCGTTGGTGTGGGTTAGTCGTAAAGGAGGTTCTCACAGTGTTACATGTGACGAAGCATTGGCTCTTACTCCTTGCGATCCCTTACGAGGGTTGGTAGTAGCCGAGAGGCAGGCCCTAAAATCAGTATCTGAGGTACACTCAGTAGTCACTAGGCAGTTAGCTGGGAAGGCACTAGGTGGGACGGTGGTTGTCCCCACTGTATCTTACAGTTGGTATCAGAGCGTTGGTCCTAGCGAACCAGGTCTTGCATGAGTGTGTCTAACTAATAGTTGTTAAGATGCATTAGTAAGTTTGGACTTTGACCGTGTCTGCATGTTAAAAGTTTTGCTTATCATTTCTTATCAGAAATTAAATGCTTATCATTCTTAAGTCTAGACACATTTTTCTGCATTTATTGCATAAATAGTGTATAGACAAAAATTCATATTTTAGCGTATCTGTTACTATAACCTTTTCCTGACATCTTTCGAAAATTTCTCCGTGATTTATGGAATTTGGTATTATATATACATATGTAAATTATGTATTGAAGAATACCAAACTAAATTCTATAATCTAATTCATATCAAAAATCATCTCCCTAATTATACAAGATGGATCCCGTATCTAGTTCAAATTCCTTAAACTCCGACAGCTATTCCGATATGGATATTCACCTGAATTTCGAAGACAGTGTAACCAGAATGGATCAACCAATTAGCCATCACCTATTCTGGATGATTTAGGGATGGGGTCGTAGCCTGCTTAGTCATTGGAGACAAGAAGAAGGTGATCCCTTCCATCCACCCCATTTCCCTCTTGGCGAAGAACCTGAAGCACTTACCGGCGAACCTGTTCGAGACACCATTTTCTCTCTCATTTCCAGAGTATCTCGTCACGATAATATACTATCTCAAATTCTGAATCTCATTCACCCGCTCGTCCGAAACAATAATCATCCAAGTGTAATAAAAGAAGTCAACGAGCTTCGCGCTCGGGTAGTGGCTTTGGAGAATATGGTGCAAAGGTTACAAGCACCAGCAGCATCACCGGCATCAACAGTACCACCGACAACAACACCAACAGTACCATTACCACTGCCAACAACAACCGTACCGCAAACCTCAAATTCACAATCTGTCCCACGAGCATCAACGTCATACGCCCTATAGATACCAAGGAATATCAACAACAACAAAAGATGAAGTATTGATTCATAACTTCATCGAAGAAATATTCTGCATAGAATATGTAGTTTCTAAAAGTTTTAGAGACTATATATTGTAAATTAGTAGTGGACGGATAGAAATAATAAAGTGAAACCCTGACAGGAATAGTGCGCGATTTACAAGCTAGACTTGTTATACAAGCAGCATGAACAGTACCGTCAGCATCACCAGCACGTCAGTACTATCAGCATCGTCAGCACTAGCAGCACCTATAACATCATGATTTCCACCAGTTCCATAATCACCAACATCATCACAAATCAACAATGCATATATTGTATCAACGAGTTATGAAGTATTAACTCATTTCCTCTGAAGAAATTATATGTATATTTTATATATATATGTGAAATTTTGAAATCAAAATAAATCTTTTTGTACCAAGCTATTACGTGTGAATCATAACTGATAGGTACTATTCGGTTAGTTCATATTACTAATATGAAATGATGTACATCCTTCATTAACGACATAACCATCGTTAACTACAATCCTGTTTCAAATTCAATGAATTCCTTTTCATAATAAACTAAGTGTATTATTCAATTACACGTTTGATTTTACACTTTCATTTTCGATGTACTCGAAACTTTCTAGAAAACATCATTCGTACCTTGTAAAGTTAGCAAGAGTTCCATAAGCACCAACATGATTCACTGAGGAAATATCAATAAAACTGAATAACGAAGTATTAATTACATTAGTAAAATACTCCACGAAGATTATGAAATATTTAATATTTTAGAGATTATTCATTTCTAATCCAGCCGAAAATTAAATGAGCTTAATATGATATTAACTCATTAAATCTTTATTACATCTGAAGAAAATATTCATACATATATTTTCATAAAGACTGTAGTAAAATTCTTCTGTACAAAATATTACTTGTGAAATTTTTAACGGGTAGGTAATACCTGAAAAATATAAAAGTTCACAATTAATATGTTACACTGTACATACTTCAATTTTAATTCAAAAATTATTGACTATACCCACTACTTTCACAACGCTTTACATTCGTTCATAGAAATCTGAACAACCATTCTTATTCAAATTCAATTACAGAACAGAATCCAAGTCAAGATTTAACAAGTGACATCATTCTTAGATCTCTACATTTTTCAAAGCTATACTTTGACTTCAAAACTGTGAAAGATCCTTTAACATTGTTATTACCGAAAATAATCTTGCAATCCCTGTTCAAAGTATCAAGTTTTACCACACCTCCAACCAGTCAACTTCGACTTTTTAGATTAGCCTTATTATAACCTTGACATATACGTTCTTGTTACTGGGGAACCTTTCATGTTCCACCACATTAGCAGTATATTTACCAACAGCTTCATTGATCCCTGACCTTCTGAAAAATCCTTATACTCATTAAAACCCTATCATATACTCATCCGCGTCTTGTAACGAGAATTGCCGTACCAATTACCGGGAATCAGCAATCAGTATTTTGAACCTTGCAGCGTTTCTACATCAACAGTTATATTTATACAATGTCCATCTCCTAGACTTACTTACTTCAAATGTGAAGTTTCTAAAAAACACCCCAAACTGCGAAACTAGTTCTCCGAATTTTAAAAAAATGCTGATGAAGCAGCAAAAACTGTAAACGACCTTAATAGTCAAAAGTTTGATGATAAAGAATAGTATGGTGGTAAAGCTGAGAAAAAGAGAAGGTCTGGAACTGAAAACGGATTGAGCAGACCATTAAGGAGGCTGTGGACAAATACAAAGACTAAACATGCCTTCAAAGAATACAAATGATTCAGTATCTGCTGAAGTCATTAACGAATACCTTGCTCCTGACTCAAAATCCGTTACGAACAAATCTTCTTCATCATCCTTCGATATTAGAAATTCTAAGATATTATCATATATTTCTTTATAAATATATTCGATATTTCTGAAGATATCTTCATAACTATTATCATTCGAAATTATTTATCTCTTCACGCTATCTGTGTTACATCATAAAAGAAACTATTTTAGTTTCTAATTTCTGAAAATTTCGAAAAATGGATGTTTTTGAAGTAGTGTTGGGAATTGAAGCATGAGTTAGTATAATATAATGACACTTGATCAACGTGATTATATTACAGTAAGTCATGCTGAGTTTCTAATGGAACGTGATAAAGGTTCACAGATCATACCCGCATCATGAACCATGTTACATAACTCTTTCATTCTATTTAACCTCTAAACATATCAAGAAAATATTTTTCTTGATGATTCGGTATTTTCCAGATATTCTGGTAATTTGACAAATCAAGATCGTGCCATTACAATTTCTTTCTTAGAACATTAATTATGTTCATTCCGAAATGTATAGCTACGAACTATGGACCATTATTCGCTTGACTTAAGGTCGGGAAGAGAAAATGAAGGCATGAAGCTCTGAAATATAATATAAAATATAAAGCCCGATAACAACCCCTAAATTTACAAACCGTGCATATCGATGCGTATAGCAATATAAAGACACGGGAGAATGAAAAACACTATAACCCCAAGGTAATAGTAGAAGAAAATAACCTCCTCTGGTGGCAAGTGAAAAAGAAGAATGAAGGATACGATAGCCAAGAAAATATCAAGAATTAAAACTGGATTAAGCATTTTCACAATCTATTAAGAAGTATGAAATAAGGAAGAAGATTATAGGAGTGGTGAAAATAAAGGAAACGGAAAAGGTCAATTTATAGCAAAATATCAGACATAGCAATCAAGGCAGATTACGCATTTAATCAAAGAAAATCCTAATTTTTGCAATTACCGAAGAATCAAATCTTATTCAGATTATGAAAATTTTCTATTCCTTAAATTTTAGAAATCAATCGTGACTACGTCAAAAGATATGACGAATCTATATTTATTCATTTCACTCAATGATGATAAAACTCTAATTTTCAACTCGTATAAGTCATGAAAACATACTTATTGTCATCCATGACCATCCCAACCAAATTTCGGGACGAAATTTCTTTAACTGTTAGGTACTGTGACAACCCGGAAATTTTTGACCAAATTTAAACTTTATCTTTAAATGATTTAATGTTTTTGACACGATAAGCAAAGTCTGTAATGTTAAGTCATGAAAGTTTTGGAACTATATTCATGTAATCAATTATTCTTTGACTCTTCTCGAAAATTCACGAACAATATATATATAACTTAATGTGCATATATATATATATATATATATATATATATATATATATATATATATATATATATGATTTCAAGTTATTTAGTACACGATAGTAACATTCGATTATTGATTCGTTTGATATTTAGATAAGTTAACTAAAACGTTTAAGATGAACCAGTAAAACACTAATTTGCTACAGTATTTTCGAATTTATACAGTACCCAAAAAGCTACAGTGTTTTCGAAAATCACTATTTGCTACAGTAAAAAACACTATTTTAAAATGAAAATGTATATATATATATATATATATATATATATATATATATATATACTATGATACGATGCTTTATAGAAGCAAATAACCAAAACACTTAATTGATTAAACCTACACTTCGAGTGACATAGTTTATCAATGATTAAGTTTAATTTTTGATAAAGGTACGACTCACGAAATGTAAAGTAAAAGTTTTCTCAGTGTACGAAAGGACGTTCGAAAAATCGGAACCGGGACATAAGTCGAGTGACGACGTACGACTTATCAGAACAAAAATTACAAGTTAACTAGGTACGAGAATATAATATAATATATAATTAATTAATATAAATTATATATTAATAAATAAATATGACGACGAGGAAGAGTTAAAATACATGTGTGAGCTAGAAAAGGGATCCATTCGATCGCATGGAATCCCCTCACATTAGCCATGCGATCGCATGGCAGGGGATTTCATGACATCTATAAAAGCTCGATCTGGTTCCAGTTTCTTTCCCCATTCATTTTACTACGTATCATTTAAATTATTTATATTATTATTATTATTATTATTATTATTATTATTATTATTATTATTATTATTATTATTATTATTATTATTATTATTATTACTATTATTATTAAGATTAATATTATTATTAATCCTATTATTATTAGTAGTATTAGTACATAAAATACTACGACGAGGCCATGAGTAGGTCACTTTTGAAATGGGTTTTCGAGTTGGATAGAGCTAAGGAAACTATGGGTTATAGATATGAAGGATATAGGTATTGCTTGGGGGTTATGACCATGAGTCAAAGGTCAAACCTAGTGTTTATCATCTCTGTTGCGTCTACGTACTTTCCTGCAATATTGAATCACAATATTGATACGTGAGCATTCATATCTTATCTTTTATATATTAATTATGTATCCATGTCTAGTGCTCGAGTATATATATTTATGCATGCTTGTATTCTAAATTCGTCGTTAAACAGTTTATGATGAAACACGAATTAAATACATATATTACTGATAAAAGGTATATGATATGCATGTTTTTGGAAAGCTGCCGAAAAATCAATAACTTTTCATTTAGAAATCGCGTAATTTCGGTGAACGAATTAAAAGATATAATCAACTGAATTATGATTGACATTAATTAAAATTGCTTTTGAATCTGCAATTGATATTTAAACAACTTGTATGTAAGATTGATAAATTAGATTTTTGAATATTACCAGTCGAGTAAATGAATCCTTATATAAGGCACGTCTTGTTTTGTTGAACAATTGTAAAAATTGATTATTTTATCATATTTTAAAGCCTTGTAGAAACTATAGTCTAATTTTACAAGAATTGGGAATGTGAAGACCCATCCTAATCCATCCGAACGAAGTCCATATCGATTATAAACGTTTCACAACAGTTGATTACATCGCGAGGCACTTGACCTCTATATGATACATTTTACAAACATTGCATTCGTTTTTGAAAAGACAATCTTTCAATACATCGAAAGTTGATGGCATGCATACCATTTCATAATATATCTAACTATAATTGACTTAATAATAATCTTGATGAACTCAACGATTCGAATGCAACGTCTTTTGAAATATGTCATGAATGACTCCAAATAATATCTCTAAGATGAACAAATGCACAGCGGAAGATTTCTTTCATACATGAGAATAAACATGCTTTAAAGTGTCAACCAAAAGGTTGGTGAGTTCATTAGTTTAACATAAATAATCATTTCATAATTTTAATAGACCACAAGATTTCATATTTTCATTTCTCATAAACATACGTCCCATGCATAGAGACAAAAATATCATTCATATGGATTGAACACCTGGTAACCGAAATTCACAATATGCATATTAGAATATCCCCATCATTCCGGGATCCTCCTTCGGACATGATATAAATTTCGAAGTACTAAAGCATCCGGTACTTTGGATGGGGCTTGTTGGGCCCAATAGATCTATCTTTAGGATTCGCGTCAATTAGGGTGTCTGTTCCCTAATTCTTAGATTACCAGACTAAAAAGGGGCATATTCGATTTCGATAATTCAACCATAGAATGTAGTTTCACGTACTTGTGTCTATTTCGTAAAACAGTTATAAAAACAGCGCATGTATTCTCAGTCCCAAAAATATATATTGCAAAAGCATTTAAAAAGGGAGTAAATGAAACTCACGCATATAAATATTGTAAAACATTTAATAAAGCATTTGCATGTATTCTCAGCCCAAAAATGTAAAGAGTAAAAAGGGGTAAATGAAACTCACGCATATAAATATTGTAAAATATTTAATAAAGCATTTGCATGTATTCTCAGCCCAAAAATGTAAAGAGTAAAAAGGGGTAAATGAAACTCACCTAATGTATTTTGTAGTAAAAATACATATGACGACATTAGACAAACTGAACAATGCAGGGTTGGCCTCGGATTCACGAACCTATATCATTTGTATATTTATTAACACAGATAATTGCAATCGAATAAATTATATATTATTAATGATATACTTGTTATTTTAAATAATTATATGTTATATGTATTAAATATAGTTTTATGTAACTAATTATTAATTGGTAAAATAATATTAGTAATAATAAATAAAAAGTTGTATTATTTTATGATAATAATAATAACGGTAATACTTAAAATAGCTATGGTAATAAAGATAGTTTTAATGATACTTAAATGATAACTTAAATAATACTAATAATAATAATAAAAATATTAAAAGAACAATAATAATAATTTCAATAAAAATGATAAAAATAATTATTAGTAATGATAATATTGATAATGATAGTTTTAATAATAACGATAATAATAATAATAATGATAATCTAATGAAAATAACAATAAAACTACCTTTAAGGAAACAAGCTAAAAATAAACGCCACTGCCCGGGCTCGAACTCGCGACCTCTCAGTTACCCAACACATTACCAAACCATGGATCCGTAACCTGTTTTTCTATTATAATGTGTAACCCTTTTTCATTTAACCTGAATATATATTTCTGTTTTCCCTTTTTATCATCTTTACCCAATTGATATCAATATACATCAACTTAATCTAATCACTATCATAATCGTCGTGATATTATTACCAGATCATTCTAATCAGATCATCATCACGATTCTATATCTTCTCCATAATCATAAAATAATTATCGAAATCCTAATTTATAATCTATCATAATATTATTATCATAATCCATATTCACCAACAGTACTTCGGTCATCATCATTACCATGTATCTCTATCATCATCTACATTAACATCATCACATCATAATCATATACCCTAATCGATATCATCCTAAAGAAAACAGAAAATAAAGACCTCCCATGGCAGCAACATAGTTCGGTATTGTTGAAGGAATTTTGATGGCCCAATTTGAACAACCATTTCACAGTCCAACATAATTGTTCAGCTCAAGTACAATCGGCCCAAGGTGGCTACCTATTAATTAATGGCGCAAGTTGTTAAGCAAAACAACAAATCTGCTTTTTCTTGGATTCTTTTATATTTGAACGGCAACCAAGGATTTAGTTGGAAGTGGGATTAGGTAATTCATAAGCTAAGAAGAAATGGTACGTTCTCTTTTTGAATCTCTCACTTTTTTTCTGCCATACATTCACAACTTGACTCACTTACCTAACATCAATCATGCGTTTTTTTTTTGTTGGAGTATTATATAACCAATTTGCAATATTTAAATGGTGGACATGTTTTTTTTTAATGTTTCCAACATGTTAAGCAATCAAACTTGTTAAGACTTGATTAATTGAAATATGTTTCATATAGACAATTGACCACCCAAGTTGACCGGTGATTCACGAACGTTAAAACTTGTAAAAACTATATGATGACATATATATGGATATATATATAGTTAACATGATACTATGATAAGTAAACATATCATTAAGTATATTAACAATGAACTACATATGTAAAAACAAGACTACTAACTTAATGATTTTTAAACGAGACATATATGTAACGATTATCGTTGTAAAGACATTTAATGTATATATATCATATTAAGAGATATTCATACATGATAATATCATGATAATATAATAATTTAAAATCTCATTTGATATTATAAACATTGGGTTAACAACATTTAACAAGATCGTTAACCTAAAGGTTTCAAAACAACACTTACATGTAACGACTAACGATGACTTAACGACTCAGTTAAAATGTATATACATGTAGTGTTTTAATATGTATTTATACACTTTTGAAAGACTTCAATACACTTATCAAAATACTTCTACTTAACAAAAATGCTTACAATTACATCCTCCTTCAGTTTCATCAACAATTCTACTCGTATGCACCCGTATTCGTACTCGTACAATACACAGCTTTTAGATGTATGTACTATTGGTATATACACTCCAATGATCAGCTCTTAGCAGCCCATGTGAGTCACCTAACACATGTGGGAACCATCATTTGGCAACTAGCATGAAATATCTCATAAAATTACAAAAATATGAGTAATCATTCATGACTTATTTACATGAAAACAAAATTACATATCCTTTATATCTAATCCATACACCAACGACCAAAAACACCTACAAACACTTTCATTCTTCAATTTTCTTCATCTAATTGATCTCTCTTAAGTTCTATCTTCAAGTTCTAAGTGTTCTTCATATATTCTACAAGTTCTAGTTACATAAAATCAAGAATACTTTCAAGTTTGCTAGCTCACTTCCAATCTTGTAAGGTGATCATCCAACCTCAAGAAATCTTTGTTTCTTACAGTAGGTTATCATTCTAATACAAGGTAATAATCATATTCAAACTTTGGTTCAATTTCTATAACTATAACAATCTTATTTCAAGTGATGATCTTACTTGAACTTGTTTTCGTGTCATGATTCTGCTTCAAGAACTTCGAGCCATCCAAGGATCCGTTGAAGCTAGATCCATTTTTCTCTTTTCCAGTAGGTTTATCCAAGGAACTTAAGGTAGTAATGATGTTCATAACATCATTCGATTCATACATATAAAGCTATCTTATTCGAATGTTTAAACTTGTAATCACTAGAACATAGTTTAGTTAATTCTAAACTTGTTTGCAAACAAAAGTTAATCTTTCTAACTTGACTTTTAAAATCAACTAAACACATGTTCTATATCTATATGAACTGTAGTGACCCGAACTTTTCCATGTTTATATATATTAATTGAGATTGATATTTACATGATTAAATGTTTCCAACATGTTAAGCAATCAAACTTGTTAAGACTTGATTAATTGAAATATGTTTCATATAGACAATTGACCACCCAAGTTGACCGGTGATTCACGAACGTTAAAACTTGTAAAAACTATATGATGACATATATATGGATATATATATATATAGTTAACATGATACTATGATAAGTAAACATATCATTAAGTATATTAACAATGAACTACATATGTAAAAACAAGACTACTAACTTAATGATTTTTAAACGAGGCATATATGTAACGATTATCGTTGTAAAGACATTTAATGTATATATATCATATTAAGAGATATTCATACATGATAATATCATGATAATATAATAATTTAAAATCTCATTTGATATTATAAACATTGGGTTAACAACATTTAACAAGGTCGTTAACCTAAAGGTTTCAAAACAACACTTACATGTAACGACTAACGATGACTTAACGACTCAGTTAAAATGTATATACATGTAGTGTTTTAATATGTATTTATACACTTTTGAAAGACTTCAATAAACTTATCAAAATACTTCTACTTAACAAAAATGCTTACAATTATATCCTCGTTCAGTTTCATCAACAATTCTACTCGTATGCACCCGTATTCGTACTCGTACAATACACAGCTTTTAGATGTATGTACTATTGGTATATACACTCCAATGATCAGCTCTTAGCAGCCCATGTGAGTCACCTAACACATGTGGGAACCATCATTTGGCAACTAGCATGAAATATCTCATAAAATTACAAAAATATGAGTAATCATTCATGACTTATTTACATGAAAACAAAATTACATATCCTTTATATCTAATCCATACACCAACGACAAAAAATACCTACAAACACTTTCATTCTTCAATTTTCTTTATCTAATTGATCTCTCTCAAGTTCTATCTTCAAGTTCTAAGTGTTCTTCATATATTCTACAAGTTCTAGTTACATAAAATCAAGAATACTTTCAAGTTTGCTAGCTCACTTCCAATCTTGTAAGGTGATCATCCAACCTCAAGAAATCTTTGTTTCTTACAGTAGGTTATCATTCTAATACAAGGTAATAATCATATTCAAACTTTGGTTCAATTTCTATAACTATAACAATCTTATTTCAAGTGATGATCTTACTTGAACTTGTTTTCGTGTCATGATTCTGCTTCAAGAACTTCGAGCCATCCAAGGATCCGTTGAAGCTAGATCCATTTTTCTCTTTTCCAGTAGGTTTATCCAAGGAACTTAAGGTAGTAATGATGTTCATAACATCATTCGATTCATACATATAAAGCTATCTTATTCGAAGGTTTAAACTTGTAATCACTAGAACATAGTTTAGTTAATTCTAAACTTGTTCGCAAACAAAAGTTAATCCTTCTAAATTGACTTTTAAAATCAACTAAACACATGTTCTATATCTATACGATATGCTAACTTAATGATTTAAAACCTGGAAACACGAAAAACACCGTAAAACCGGATTTACGCCGTCGTAGTAACACCGCGGGCTGTTTTGGGTTAGTTAATTAAAAACTATGATAAACTTTGATTTAAAAGTTGTTATTCTGAGAAAATGATTTTTATTATGAACATGAAACTATATCCAAAAATTATGGTTAAACTCAAAGTGGAAGTATGTTTTCTAAAATGGTCATCTGGACGTCGTTCTTTCGACTGAAATGACTACCTTTACAAAAATGACTTGTAACTTATTTTTCTGATTATAAACCTATACTTTTTCTGTTTAGATTCATAAAATAGAGTTCAATATGAAACCATAGCAATTTGATTCACTCAAAACGGATTTAAAATGAAGAAGTTATGGGTAAAACAAGATTGGATAATTTTTCTCATTTTAGCTACGTGAAAATTGGTAACAAATCTATTCCAACCATAACTTAATCAACTTGTATTGTATATTATGTAATCTTGAGATACCATAGACACGTATACAATGTTTCGACCTATCATGTCGACACATCTATATATATTTCGGAACAACCATAGACACTCTATATGTGAATGTTGGAGTTAGCTATACAGGGTTGAGGTTGATTCCAAAATATATATAGTTTGAGTTGTGATCAATACTGAGATACGTATACACTGGGTCGTGGATTGATTCAAGATAATATTTATCGATTTATTTCTGTACATCTAACTGTGGACAACTAGTTGTAGGTTACTAACGAGGACAGCTGACTTAATAAACTTAAAACATCAAAATATATTAAAAGTGTTGTAAATATATTTTGAACATACTTTGATATATATGTATATATTGTTATAGGTTCGTGAATCAACCAGTGGCCAAGTCTTACTTCCCGACGAAGTAAAAATCTGTGAAAGTGAGTTATAGTCCCACTTTTAAAATCTAATATTTTTGCGATGAGAATACATGCAGGTTTTATAAATGATTTATAAAATAGACACAAGTACGTGAAACTACATTCTATGGTTGAATTATCGAAATCGAATATGCCCCTTTTTATTAAGTCTGGTAATCTGAGAATTAGGGAACAGACACCTTAATTGACGCGAATCCTAAAGATAGATCTATTGGGCCTAACAAACCCCATCCAAAGTACCGGATGCTTTAGTACTTCGAAATTTATATCATATCCGAAGGGTGTCCCGGAATGATGGGGATATTCTTATATATGCATCTTGTTAATGTCGGTTACCAGGTGTTCACCATATGAATGATTTTTATCTCTATGTATGGGATGTGTATTGAAATATGAAATCTTGTGGTCTATTATTATGATTTGATATATATAGGTTAAACCTATAACTCACCAACATTTTTGTTGACGTTTTAAGCATGTTTATTCTCAGGTGATTATTAAGAGCTTCCGCTGTCGCATACTTAAATAAGGACGAGATTTGGAGTCCATGCTTGTATGATATTGTGTAAAAACTGCATTCAAGAAACTTATTTTGTTGTAACATATTTGTATTGTAAACCATTATGTAATGGTCGTGTGTAAACAGGATATTTTAGATTATCATTATTTGATAATCTACGTAAAGCTTTTTAAAACCTTTATCTATGAAATAAGGGTTATGGTTTGTTTTAAAAATGAATGCAGTCTTTGAAAAATGTCTCATATAGAGGTCAAAACCTCGCAACGAAATCAATTAATATGGAACGTTTTTAATCAATAAGAACGGGACATTTCAGTTGGTATCATATATATTAAGTGTTAGTGGGATGAATCAAATAACCATAGTATTAAATAATATAAATAATATTTTAATAATATTTAATATTTCATTCAGTAAATAAACGTGCAAGGTTAGCCACCATACAATTATTCTGCCGACACCTCAACACGGGTGTTGTATCACTCTCCGTTGTAAACTAGTGGCGGATAAAAGTCTTCGAAAAATTTTCAAATTTTTAAATTAAATGTCTTTATTTATTTAGGTCATTATGGTATAAAATTTAGTCATTAATTTAATAAATAAAAAGTACCTCAACTGTCCCTCTCATTTATGAGTAAAATATAAAAAGTGTTAAAATTAAATAATTAGATCCTAAATATATACTTTTAATAAGACTATAACTTATATAACTCATTTTCGGATCACCGTTTATTTTAAAATCATAAAAGTTTGAATTAAACTTGCTTATTATCAATCGGGACATCAAACGAATATTACAATCATTAAATATTTATTTTCAACAAACTTTATTTATATATATAGATATATTTTAAATAATAATTATTATAATACCCTATTTTTATTTTATTAATTTTTTAACAACATATAATACTCCAAATTATATTTCAAATTATTATTTATATATACATACACACATATCTATTTACAATTAATTGTTCGTGAATCGTCGAGAGCAGTCGAAGGTCAATTGAATATATGAACATCGTTCCAATGTTTTCTAGACTCAACATTACATACTTTGCTTATCGTATCGAAATCATATAAAGATTAAGTTTAAATTTGGTCGGAAATTCCCGGGTCATCACAGTCACGAAGAGATTAATGATTTTAGATAAGAATAGTTATGAAAATATCTTCAGAAATATGGAGGATATTTATAATGAAAGATACGATGATACCTTGGAATTTCTAATATCGATAAGTGATGAAGAAGATTTATCCGTAAGGGTTTAGATTCGGAAGCAAGGTATTCACTAAAGATTTCATCAGAAACTGGAGTTAGGGGAGAGGATTGTAACATCCGTGTTACATCCGTCCCACATCAGTTGGAGAGGGGAACGAAGCATGCCTTATAAGGGTGTGGAGACCTTTCCTAGCATGACGCGTTTTGGGACCACAAGCGCAGCAGATCCCATGAGAACTCTGCAGGTAAGCGTGCTCAGGCGAGAGCACTACCGGGATGGGTGACCTCCTGGAAAAGTGCTCGTCGTGTTTGGTCGCCAAGAAAAATCCGTGCGCCTACGGGCAAAGCGGACAATATCATGCTACGGGGAACGTTTCACCTGGGTGTTACAGGGAAACTATGTGAAATGTTAAAATGTTTCGATTATCATAATCATTCAACTATAGTATTGAATCAGATTGACTTTTTCAAATGACTTTTGATAACTTTTGTATGTCAATCTCGAGCATTAGGATTATGATACACTATGACCTGACCTAGCTTGATAGACATTTATTGACCAACATATGTTCTCTAGGTTGAGATCTACGGTTATTTGGTATTCTGAGTTTCGGTCACATTTCGGTGAATGACTTTATATGCTGCTAAGGTGAGTTTCATTTGCTCCCTTTTTAATTGCTTTTGCAATCTATATTTTGGGCTGAGAATACATGCACTTTATTTTAAACGTAATGGATACAAGTACATACTAAATTCTACACCGAGTTTGAACCGAAAATTCTAGGCTTTGGTAATTAGTAACTGCCGGTTATAAGAACTGGTGGGTGCGAGTAGTTATATATGGATCCATAGGGCTTGATATCCCCATCCGAGCTAGAGCACTTGTAGTTACCCTAACTTTTCCATGTTTATATATATTAATTGAGATTGATATTTACATGATTAAATGTTTCCAACATGTTAAGCAATCAAACTTGTTAAGACTTGATTAATTGAAATACGTTTCATATAGACAATTGACCACCCAAGTTGACCGGCGATTCACGAACGTTAAAAGTTGTAAAAACGACATGACGATATATATATATGGATATACATATGTTTAACATGAGATTATGATAAGTAAGTATCTCCATAAGTATATTAACAATGAGTTATATACATATAAACAAGACTACTAACTTAAGGATTTCGAAACGAGACATATATGTAACGATTATCGTTGTAACGACATTTAAATGTATATATATCATATTAAGATATATTAATATATCATAATATCATGATAATATAATAATTTAACATCTCATTAGATATAATAAACAAGGGGTTAACAACATTAATTGAGATCGTTAACTTAAAGGTTTCAAAACAACACTTACATGTAACGACTAACGATGACTTAACGACTCAGTTAAAATATATATACATGTAGTGTATTTAGATGTATTAAAATACTTTTGGAAGACTTCAAGACATATATCAAAACACTCATACTTAACGAAAATGGTTACAATTACTTTCCCATTCTTTTCTTTCATCAAGAATTCTAGTCGTATTCTTACCCGTATTATACACAGCTTCAAAACGTACTTACTATGAGTATATACCAATAGGAACTAGCATGGGATTCCACTTTTGATTATGTCATGTATGACTAATCAATTTTAACTTCTACCATGAGCTAGTCAACTAACTAGAACTCCTTTTAACCCCACTCACCACTCACCAATTACCACTCATCATTCACTCCATTTCACTTCCAATTCTCTTTCTAATTCTCTCTCAACATACACACACACTATTATGAACATATTTTTCCAGTAGTTAATCATCATCTTCATCAAAAATCACTTCAAGAATCAAGCTATAATCATCATAGGAAGAACACTTCAAGAACACTTCAAAAATCCCTTCAAGTTTACTAATTTACTTCCAAGCTTTCTAATCCATTCCAAGTAATCATCTAAGATCAAGAAACCTTTGTTATATATAGTAGGTTATCTTTCTTATTCAAGGTAATATTCATATTCAAACTTTGATTCAATTTCTATAACTATAAACTATCTTAATTCGAGTAAAAATCTTACTTGAACTTGTTTTTGTGTCATGATCCTACTTCAAGAACTTTCAAGCCATCCAAGATTCTTTGAAGCTAGATCATTTCTTGTCACTTCCAGTAGGTTTACCTACTAAACTTGAGGTAGTAATGATGTTCATAACATCATTCGATTCATATATATAAAACTATCTTATTCGAAGGTTTAAACTCGTAATCACTGGAACATAGTTTAGTTAATTCTAAACTTGTTCGCAAACAAAAGTTAATCCTTCTAACTTGACTTTTAAAATTAACTAAACACATGTTCTATATCTATATGATATGCTAACTTAATGATTTAAAACCTGGAAACACGAAAAACACCGTAAAACCGGATTTACGCCGTCGTAGTAACACCGCGGGCTGTTTTGGGTTAGTTAATTAAAAACTATGATAAACTTTGATTTAAAAGTTGTTATTCTGAGAAAATGATTTTTATTATGAACATGAAACTATATCCAAAAATTATGGTTAAACTCAAAGTGGAAGTATGTTTTCTAAAATGGTCATCTAGACGTCGTTCTTTCGACTGAAATGACTACCTTTACAAAAACGACTTGTAACTTATTTTTCCGACTATAAACCTATACTTTTTCTATTTAGATTCATAAAATAGAGTTCAATATGAAACCATAGCAATTTGATTCACTCAAAACGGATTTAAAATGAAGAAGTTATGGGTAAAACAAGATTGGATAATTTTTCTCATTTTAGCTACGTGAAAATTGGTAACAAATCTATTCCAACCATAACTTAATCAACTTGTATTGTATATTATGTAATCTTGAGATACCATAGACACGTATACAATGTTTCAACCTATCATGTCCACACATCTATATATATTTCGGAACAACCATAGACACTCTATATGTGAATGTTGGAGTTAGCTATACAGGGTTGAGGTTGATTTCAAAATATATATAGTTTGAGTTGTGATCAATACTGAGATACGTATACACTGGGTCGTGGATTGATTCAAGATAATATTTATCGATTTATTTCTGTACATCTAACTGTGGACAACTAGTTGTAGGTTACTAACGAGGACAGCTGACTTAATAAACTTAAAACATCAAAATATATTAAAAGTGTTGTAAATATATTTTGAACATACTTTGATATATATGTATATATTGTTATAGGTTCGTGATTCAACAAGTGGCCAAGTCTTACTTCCCGACGAAGTAAAAATCTGTGAAAGTGAGTTATAGTCCCACTTTTAAAATCTAATATTTTTGGGATGAGAATACATGCAGGTTTTATAAATGATTTACAAAATAGACACAAGTACGTGAAACTACATTCTATGGTTGAATTATCGAAATCGAATATGCCCCTTTTTATTAAGTCTGGTAATCTAAGAATTAGGGAACAGACACCCTAATTGACGCGAATCCTAAAGATAGATCTATTGGGCCTAACAAACCCCATCCAAAGTACCGGATGCTTTAGTACTTCGAAATTTATATCATATCCGAAGGGTGTCCCGGAATGATGGGGATATTCTTATATATGCATCTTGTTAATTTCGGTTACCAGGTATTCACCATATGAATGATTTTTATCTCTATGTATGGGATGTGTATTGAAATATGAAATCTTGTGGTCTATTGTTACGATTTGATATATATAGGTTAAACCTATAACTCACCAACATTTTTGTTGACGTTTAAAGCATGTTTATTCTCAGGTGAATATTAAGAGCTTCCGCCGTTGCATACTAAAATAAGGACAAGATTTGGAGTCCATGTTTGTATGATATTGTGTAAAAATTGCATTCAAGAAACTGATTTCGATGTAACATATTTGTATTGTAAACCATTATGTAATGGTCGTGTGTAAACAGGATATTTTAGATTATCATTATTTGATATTCTACATAAAGCTTTTTAAATCTTTATTTATGAAATAAAGGTTATGGTTTGTTTTAAAATGAATGCAGTCTTTGAAAAACGTCTCATATAGAGGTCAAAACCTCGCAACGAAATCAATTAATATGGAACGTTTTTAATCAATAAGAACGGGACATTTCAGTTGGTATCCGAGCGTTGGTCTTAGAGAACCAGAATTTTGTATTAGTGTGTCTTATCGAGGTTGTTTGGATGCATTAGTGAGTCTGGACTTCGACCGTGTTTACTTGAAAAATGATTGCTTAACAAATTTTGTTGGAAACTATATATTTTTAACATGTGTATATTATGTGATATATTAATCTCTTAACGCGTTTGATAGTATGTGATAGATGTCTACCTCTAGAACAAGTCCCATTGACTCACCTAATAATAATGAAGAGTCAAATGTAAATTGGAATGATTCATGGACTGATTCACAAGTTCCCGAAGAGAAACCGGAAGAAGAGTCGGAACCGGAAGAAGAATCGGAACCGGAAGAAGAATCGGAACCGGATGAAGAAATAGAACCGGTGGGGGAAATAATAAAACGGTTAAGTAAAAGAAAATCCTCAACCAACCGACCAAGGTTAATTATGGTCAATGGTGTTTCCGCCAAGGAAGCAAAATATTGGGAGGATTACCAATTCTCCGATGAATCGGATTCCGACGAGAATTCCGATGATGTTATAGAAATTACCCCAACTGAATTTAAAAAGGCAAAAGAAAATAATAAGGGAAAGGGCATAAAATTAGAGAAATCTAATTCCAACCCCGATGAACTTTATATGTATCGTCAACCCCCGAAGTCCTTAAGTTGTAACAATGACCCGGGAACCTCTAAACCACCAGGTTTTTCTAAACCAATGTGGAAAACGACAGCTCGTATTAGGGGAACATCATATATCCCTAGAAACTTGGCAAAACGAACCAAAACCGAAGAAGAAGAAACAAGCGAGTCGGAATAAGATAGTTGTATTCGTGTGGTGTAATATATGTAATATAGTGTGCTTATGCTTTATGATATATGTAAAAATTGCTTGTATTAATAAGTATTTTTTTTTATGAATCTAACTCTTGTCTATTTTACAGTATAAAAACATAAAATGGATAGACAACCTAATATTTTAAGAGACCTACCCGGAGACATGATTGATGAAATCTTGTCTAGAGTCGGTCAGAATTCTTCGGCACAACTATTTAAGGCGAGATCAGTTTGTAAGACATTCGAAGAACGTTCCAAGAATGCCTTGGTTTATAAAAGGCTTTCGTTCGAAAGATGGGGGATATCACATTGGGAAATCCATAAGTTACGATGTGTTTACTTTGACGCATATATTGCGGGGAACCCAAATGCTATTTTACGCAATGGGTTAAGAAATTATTTTGACTCAATATATCCGAATATTGGACTTCGTGATTTAGAAAAAGCGGCTAACATGCAACATAAAGAAGCATGTTATGCTTACGGATTAGTAATGTTCACTTCTCACCAAAGTGAGAACAAGAACATCGACCTACAACTATTAAACAAAACGTTCCCACAAGTGACGGAGTCGGTAATTGGGGTAAGAAATGAGGTTTTTAGATTGTTACGGGACTGTTGGACATTACGTAACCCTCGTCCCTTTGACGACGTTACAACACGCTGTCTTATCAACGGCCATAACGGTTATGTTCCACAAGACCAAGGATGGGAAGTAGTCCTAGTAAAACCAGAATGCATGACTTGTTTCTGGACGTATGAATTACGTGTCTTTATTGCCTTTGCTGAATGACTTGTGTACTAGCTAGAATTATCTTCACAACTATCTTGTATCAAAGTTATTGTGTGCTATATTTCATGCTTTATGTAAAATAAGCGGTATTGTAAGTTTGTAAAATATTGTATGAAAGTTTGAACGCGAAATATTATTATAATCAGTTTTTCATATAGAATTGTAGCAGTTGAATTGTATATTAGCTACTAAGTATGAACTTAACGGGTAGGTACTACCCGAATTTAAACTTATAATACGCTAATATGAAGAAAAAGCTTTTATAAATGAGTTCATATTATGCTACGAAATACTATTAACTACTCTTAATATTCTGTATGATTAACTTGTTCCATTTGACTATTTTGAAGGAAATGGCACCGACTACTCGACACACCGTGAATATGAATGAAGAGGAATTCCGTACTTTTCTAGCTTCAAACATAGCCGCAGTACAGGCTGCGCTACATACCAACAATAACCTTGGATCTAGCAGTACAGGAAATCGTGTAGGATGCACCTACAAAGAATTCACTGCCTGCAAACCTTTGGAATTTGATGGAACCGAAGGACCGATCGGATTGAAACGGTGGACCGAGAAGGTCGAATTGGTGTTTGCCATAAGTAAGTGTACTGAAGAGGACAAAGTGAAGTACTCTACGCATACCTTCACAGGTTCTGCGTTAACATGGTGGAATACCTATCTAGAGCAAGTGGGACAAGACGATGCGTACGCACTACCGTGGTCAGCATTCAAGCACTTGATGAACGAGAAGTACCGTCCCAGAACCGAGGTCAATAAGCTCAAGACAGAACTTAGAGGGTTACGAACCCAAGGATTTGATATTACCACGTACGAAAGACGATTCACAGAATTGTGCCTATTGTGTCCGGGAGCATTCAAAGATGAGGAAGAGAAGATCGACGCGTTTGTGAAAGGATTACCGGAAAGAATCCAAGAAGATATAAGTTCACACGAGCCCGCCTCCATACAACAGGCATGTAAAATGGCTCACAAACTAGTGAACCAGATTGAAGAAAGAATTAAAGAACAGACTACTGAAGAGGCCAATGTGAAGCAAGTCAAAAGAAAGTGGGAGGAAAACGGTGATAAGAATCACCAATACAACAACAGCAATTACAACAATAATCGCAACAATTATCCCAACAATCGCAACATCAATCGCAACATCAATCGCAACTACAACAAACAGCCCAACAACAACAACAACAACAACAACAACTACAACAATCATCCCAACAACAATAATAACTGTAACAACAACAACAACAATCAGAAGCAGCTATGCCAAAGGTGTGAAAAGTATCACTCGGGGTTCTGCACCAAATTTTGCAACAAGTGTAAAAGAAATAGTCATAGCGCGGCGAAGTGTGAGGTCTACGGACCAGGGGTTAATAGAACGAAAGGAACAAATGGTGTCGGAACGAGTAATGGAGGAGCAAGTAGTGTCGGAGCAAGTTATGCCAATGTAGTTTGTTATAAATGTGGAAAACCGGGCCACATTATTAGAAATTACCCGAACCAGGAGAACACGAATGGACAAGGCCGCGGAAGAGTTTTCAATATTAATGCGGCAGAGGCACAGGAAGACCCGGAGCTTGTTACGGGTACGTTTCTTATTGACAATAAATCTGCTTACGTTTTATTTGATTCGGGTGCGGATAGAAGCTATATGAGTAGAGATTTTTGTGCTAAATTAAGTTGTCCATTGACGCCTTTGGATAGTAAATTTTTACTCGAATTAGCAAATGGTAAATTAATTTCAGCAGATAATATATGTCGGAATCGAGAAATTAAACTGGTTAGCGAAACATTTAAGATTGATTTGATACCAGTAGAGTTAGGGAGTTTTGATGTGATAATCGGTATGGACTGGTTGAAAGAAGTGAAAGTAGAGATCGTTTGTTACAAAAATGCAATTCGCATTATACGAGAAAAAGGAAAACCCTTAATGGTGTACGGAGAAAAGGGCAACACGAAGCTACATCTTATTAGTAATTTGAAGGCACAAAAACTAATAAGAAAAGGTTGCTATGCTGTTCTAGCACACGTCGAGGAAGTACAAACTGAAGAAAAGAGCATCAATGATGTTCCCGTCGCAAAAGAATTTCCCGATGTATTTCCGAAAGAATTACCGGGATTACCCCCACATCGATCCGTTGAATTTCAAATAGATCTTGTACCAGGAGCTGCACCAATAGCTCGTGCTCCTTACAGACTCGCACCCAGCGAGATGAAAGAACTGCAAAGCCAATTACAAGAACTTTTAGAGTGTGGTTTCATTCGACCAAGCACATCACCGTGGGGAGCTCCTGTTTTGTTTGTCAAGAAGAAAGATGGTACATTCAGGTTGTGTATCGACTACCGAGAGTTGAACAAACTTACCATCAAGAACCGCTACCCACTACCGAGAATCGACGACTTATTTGATCAACTACAAGGCTCGTCTGTTTATTCAAAGATTGACTTACGTTCCGAGTATCATCAAATGCGGGTGAAAGAAGATGATATTCCAAAGACTGCTTTCAGAACACGTTACGGTCATTACGAGTTTATGGTCATGCCGTTTGGTTTAACTAATGCACCAGCTGTGTTCATGGACCTTATGAACCGAGTGTGTGGACCATACCTTGACAAGTTTGTCATTGTTTTCATTGATGACATACTTATTTACTCAAAGAATGACCAAGAACACTGTGAACATTTGAGAAAGGTGTTAGAAGTATTTAGGAAGGAAGAATTGTACGCTAAGTTTTCAAAGTGTGCATTTTGGTTGGAAGAAGTTCAATTCCTCGGTCACATAGTGAACAAAGAAGGTATTAAGGTGGATCCGGCAAAGATAGAAACTGTTGAAAAGTGGGAAACCCCGAAAACTCCGAAACACATACGCCAGTTTTTAGGACTAGCTGGTTACTACAGAAGGTTCATCCAATACTTTTCCAGAATAGCAAAACCCCTGACTGCATTAACGCATAAAGGGAAGAAATTTGAATGGAAGGATGAACAAGAGAAAGCGTTTCAGTTATTGAAGAAAAAGCTAACTACGGCACATATATTGTCATTGCCTGAAGGGAATGATGATTTTGTGATTTATTGTGACGCATCAAAGCAAGGTCTCGGTTGTGTATTAATGCAACGAATGAAGGTGACTACTTATGATTCTAGACAATTGAAGATTCAAGAGCAAAATTATACGACGCATGATTTGGAATTAGGCGCTGTTGTTTTTGCATTAAAGACTTGGAGGCACTACTTATATGGGGTCAAAAGTATTATATATACCGACCACAAAAGTCTTCAACACATATTTAATCAGAAACAACTGAATATGAGGCAGCGTAGGTGGATTGAATTGTTGAATGATTACGACTTTGAGATTCGTTACCACCCGGGGAAGGCAAATGTGGTAGCCGATGCCTTGAGCAGGAAGGACAGAGAACCCATTCGAGTAAAATCTATGAATATAATGATTCATAATAACCTTACTACTCAAATAAAGGAGGCGCAACAAGGAGTTTTAAAAGAAGGAAATTTAAAGGATGAAATACCCAAAGGATCGGAGCAGCATCTTAATATTCGGGAAGACGGAACCCGGTATAGGGCTGAAAGGATTTGGGTACCAAAATTTGGAGATATGAGAGAAATGGTACTTATAGAAGCTCATAAAACCAGATACTCAATACATCCTGGAACGGGGAAGATGTACAAGGATCTCAAGAAACATTTTTGGTGGCCGGGTATGAAAGCTGATGTTGCTAAATAGGTAGGAGAATGTTTGACGTGTTCTAAGGTCAAAGCTGAGCATCAGAAACCATCAGGTCTACTTCAACAACCCGAAATCCCAGAATGGAAATGGGAAAACATTACCATGGATTTCATCACTAAATTGCCAAGGACTACAAGTAGTTTTGATACTATTTGGGTAATAGTTGATCGTCTCACCAAATCAGCACATTTCCTGCCAATAAGAGAAGATGACAAGATGGAGAAGTTAGCACGACTGTATTTGAAAGAAGTCGTCTCCAGACATGGAATACCAATCTCTATTATCTCTGATAGGGATGGCAGATTTATTTCAAGATTCTGGCAGACATTACAGCAAGCATTAGGAACTCGTCTAGACATGAGTACTGCCTATCATCCACAAACTGATGGGCAGAGTGAAAGGACGATACAAACGCTTAAAGACATGCTACGAGCATGTGTTATTGATTTCAAAAACAGTTGGGATCGACATCTACCGTTAGCAGAATTTTCCTACAACAACAGCTACCATTCAAGCATTGAGATGGCGCCGTTTGAAGCACTTTATGGTAGAAAGCGCAGGTCTCCGATTTGTTGGAGTGAAGTGAGGGATAGACAGATTACGGGTCCGGAGATTATACAAGAAACTACCGAGAAGATCATCCAAATTAAACAACGGTTGAAAACCGCCCAAAGTCGACAAAAGAGCTACACTGACATTAAAAGAAAAGATATAGAATTTGAAATTGGAGAGATGGTCATGCTTAAAGTTGCACCTTGGAAAGGCGTTTTTCGATTTGGTAAACGAGGGAAATTAAATCCAAGGTATATTGGACCATTCAAGATTATTGATTGTGTCGGACCAGTAGCTTACCGACTTGAGTTACCTCAACAACTCGTGGCTGTACATAACACTTTCCACGTCTCGAATTTGAAGAAATGTTTTGCTAAAGAAGATCTCACTATTCCGTTAGATGAAATCCAAATCAACAAAAAACTCCAATTCATCGAAGAACCCGTCGAAATAATGGATCGTGAGGTTAAAAGACTTAAGCAAAACAAGATACCAATTGTTAAGGTTCGATGGAATGCTCGTAGAGGACCCGAGTTCACCTGAGAGCGTGAAGATCAGATGAAGAAGAAATACCCGCATCTATTTCCAGGAGATTCATCAACACCTTCAACAGCTTAAAATTTCGGGACGAAATTTATTTAACGGGTAGGTACTGTAGTGACCCTAACTTTTCCATGTTTATATATATTAATTGAGATTGATATTTACATGATTAAATGTTTCCAACATGTTAAGCAATCAAACTTCTTAAGACTTGATTAATTGAAATATGTTTCATATAGACAATTGACCACCCAAGTTGACCGGCGATTCACGAACGTTAAAAGTTGTAAAAATGACATGACGATATATATATGGATATACATATGGTTAACATGAGATTATGATAATTAAGTATCTCCATAAGTATATTAACAATGAGTTATATACATATAAACAAGACTACTAACTTAAGGATTTCGAAACGAGACATATATGTAACGATTATCGTTGTAACGACATTTAAATGTATATATATCATATTAAGATATATTAATATATCATAATATCATGATAATATAATAATTTAACATCTCATTAGATATAATAAACAATGGGTTCACAACATTAATTGAGATCGTTAACTTAAAGGTTTCAAAACAACACTTACGTGTAACGACTAACGATGACTTAACGACTCAGTTAAAATGTATATACATGTAGTGTATTTAGATGTATTAAAATACTTTTGGAAGACTTCAAGACATATATCAAAACACTCATACTTAACGAAAATGGTTACAGTTACTTTCCCATTCTTTTCTTTCATCAAGAATTCTAGTCGTATTCTTACCTGTATTATACACAGCTTCAAAACGTACTTAATATGAGTATATACCAATAGGAACTAGCTAGAACTCCTTTTAACCCCACTCACCACTCACCAATTACCACTCATCATTCACTTCATTTCACTTCCAATTCTCTTTCTAATTCTCTCTCAACACACACACACACACACACTATTATGAACGTATTTTTCCAGTAGTTAATCATCATATTCATCAAAATTCACTTCAAGAATCAAGCTATAATCATCATAGGAAGAACACTTCAAGAACACTTCAAAAATCCCTTCAAGTTTACTAATTTACTTCCAAGCTTTCTAATCCATTCCAAGTAATCATCTAAGATTAAGAAACCTTTGTTATATATAGTAGGTTATCTTTCTTATTCAAGGTAATATTCATATTCAAACTTTGATTCAATTTCTATAACTATAAACTATCTTAATTCGAGTAAAAATCTTACTTGAACTTGTTTTTGTGTCATGATCCTACTTCAAGAACTTTCAAGCCATCCAAGATCCTTTGAAGCTAGATCATTTCTTGTCACTTCCAGTAGGTTTACCTACTAAACTTGAGGTAGTAATGATGTTCATAACATCATTCGATTCATATATATAAAACTATCTTATTCGAAGGTTTAAACTCGTAATCACTAGAACATAGTTTAGTTAATTCTAAACTTGTTCGCAAACAAAAGTTAATCCTTATAACTTGACTTTTAAAATTAACTAAACACATGTTCTATATCTATATGATATGCTAACTTAATGATTTAAAACCTGGAAACACGAAAAACACCGTAAAACAGGATTTACGCCGTCGTAGTAACACCGCGGGCTGTTTTGGGTTAGTTAATTAAAAACTATGATAAACTTTGATTTAAAAGTTGTTTTTCTGAGAAAATGATTTTTATTATGAACATGAAATTATATCCAAAAATTATGGTTAAACTCAAAGTGGAAGTATGTTTTCTAAAATGGTCATCTAGACGTCGTTCTTTCGACTGAAATGACTACCTTTACAAAAATGACTTGTAACTTATTTTTCCGACTATAAACCTATACTTTTTCTGTTTTGGATTCATAAAATAGAGTTCAATATGAAACCATAGCAATTTGATTCACTCAAAACGGATTTAAAATGAAGAAGTTATGGGTAAAACAAGATTGGATAATTTTTCTCATTTTAGCTACGTGAAAATTGGTAACAAATCTATTCCAACCATAACTTAATCAACTTGTATTGTATATTATGTAATCTTGAGATACCATAGACACGTATACAATGTTTCGACCTATCATGTCGTCACATCTATATATATTTCGGAACAACCATAGACACTCTATATGTGAATGTTGGAGTTAGCTATACAGGGTTGAGGTTGATTCCAAAATATATATAGTTTGAGTTGTGATCAATACTGAGATACGTATACACCGGGTCGTGGATTGATTCAAGATAATATTTATCGATTTATTTCTGTACATCTAACTGTGGACAACTAGTTGTAGGTTACTAACGAGGACAGCTGACTTAATAAACTTAAAACATCAAAATATATTAAAAGTGTTGTAAATATATTTTGAACATACTTTGATATATATGTATATATTGTTATAGGTTCGTGAATCAACCAGTGGCCAAGTCTTACTTCCCGATGAAGTAAAAATCTGTGAAAGTGAGTTATAGTCCCACTTTTAAAATCTAATATTTTTGGGATGAGAATACATGCAGGTTTTATAAATGATTTACAAAATAGACACAAGTACGTGAAACTACATTCTATGGTTGAATTATCGAAATCGAATATGCCCCTTTTTATTAAGTCTGGTAATCTAAGAATTAGGGAACAGACACCCTAATTGACGCGAATCCTAAAGATAGATCTATTGGGCCTAACAAACCCCATCCAAAGTACTGGATGCTTTAGTACTTCGAAATTTATATCATATCCGAAGGGTGTCCCGGAATGATGGGGATATTCTTATATATGCATCTTGTTAATGTCGGTTACCAGGTATTCACCATATGAATGATTTTTATCTCTATGTATGGGATGTGTATTGAAATATGAAATCTTGTGGTCTATTGTTACGATTTGATATATATAGGTTAAACCTATAACTCACCAACATTTTTGTTGACGTTTAAAGCATGTTTATTCTCAGGTGAATATTAAGAGCTTCCGCTGTTGCATACTAAAATAAGGACAAGATTTGGAGTCCATGTTTGTATGATATTGTGTAAAAACTCCATTCAAGAAACTGATTTCGATGTAACATATTTGTATTGTAAACCATTATGTAATGGTCGTGTGTAAACAGGATATTTTAGATTATCATTATTTGATAATCTACATAAAGCTTTTTAAACCTTTATTTATGAAATAAAGGTTATGGTTTGTTTTAAAATGAATGCAGTCTTTGAAAAACGTCTCATATAGAGGTCAAAACCTCGCAACGAAATCAATTAATATGGAACGTTTTTAATCAATTAGAACGGGACATTTCAGCACTAGCCTTTTAATGGACGTATGCTATTTGAGAAGCGTACACGTTGGTTTCCGTGTATTATTAAGATGATTATACAAAGGGTATAAATTATATATTCGTTAAGTTTAGTTACC
Organism: Rutidosis leptorrhynchoides; assembly: GCF_046630445.1. Lineage (NCBI taxonomy): Eukaryota > Viridiplantae > Streptophyta > Magnoliopsida > Asterales > Asteraceae > Rutidosis > Rutidosis leptorrhynchoides. The sequence goes on from NC_092333.1 coordinate 254,504,562, forward strand.
AGGGTGCTCAATCTTGTAGAATATTTTGATAAACGTTTCTAGATGAAACAACTGAAATCTTGTGATCCACCTTTACGTACAGATTATGCAAAACATTAAAACTATGAACTCACCAACCTTTGTGTTGACACTTGTTAGCATGTTTATTCTCAAGTTCCCTTGAAGTCTTCTGCTGTTTGCTTATATGTTAGAGAAGCTATGTGCATGGAGTCTTACATGGCATATTTTTTTAAGAAAACATTGCATTCACCAAATCATCACCATGTATCTTATTTTGACTGCATTGTCAATGGAAGTACTATTGTAAACTATTATTTACGGTGATTGTCTATATGTAAAATCATCAGATGTCGAAAACCTTTAATTTAAATATTCATTTATGGTATACCTTTTCAAAAGAATGCAATGTTTATAAAACATATCATATAGAGGTCAAATACCTCGCAATAAAATCGATGAATGATGTATTCGTCCATATGGATTTGGAGCGATCGTCACAAGTGCCTAGGATAAATTCTCATGTTCTAACTCCCCCTTAACATTTGCATGTTTTGGTGAGTAATATATAACACTTAAGCACCATATTTTTGTATTTTCTGTTTTGAGGAATATAAAAATTTATTTGTAGATTTTATATTATAAACAGAAAAACAACAAATATTTACAAACAATTAATTTTTAAAACCTATTTGAAGATCGGATTGCATACTGACATATACGCAACCATCTTCAAATCATTTTGAAAATGATTTATAATACTATTTATAGGTATTATCAATTTGACTTATACTCATTGAACTCCACCTTGGTTTGATACACAGTGTATCATTTAAAAGTAGTACTCATGGAATCAATGGAGTTGAAGTTTTAGCCATAATCACTGATAGTGGTTTAAACTTAAGTAACTCCTCGAAAGAGTACTTGTGTGGTTTAGAATCGCTTCTTTTGGTTTTCCAATTCTAATTTAACAAATTTTTAAAAAACATATTATTTTTAGGTTTAGAAACATGGTCGGGTTTATAACAGGATTTCATGGAAGGTTTCTTAGGTTTGTGTGGAAACCAACCATATTGATCTCGATATCTCATGATCTTCTCATTTTTCCCATATGTAGATTCCAGAAAAGGACGATCCGTTTTGGTTTAGTACCTAGAATAAGCTCCCTTACGGGGAAACAGATTTCTTATCCTTAGGTGATGGAGAAACCCTAGATGCAGTTTTAGGAAAACCACTATTAGCATGTCATCTAGTTTGGTTCTTCACTTTATCGGACCTAGAAGTCTTAGGGATATATGAGACAATAACTTTTTTCTCAACCGTATGAGAAGTTGGTGACGACTCTTCTTTAGAATTACCCATCACAATATGGACTTGTGTCCTCACTGACACCATTTCAGGTTTCAAACGATGTTGAGATTTCACGGGGAGTACTTTCTAAGAAGAAACACCGATCTTGTGAAACTACATTTTCTCTCTCAAGCTTATCAGTATATTTTCTCATATCTTTAATCCCTAGCTTAAGATCAGAAAGTAGGTCATTGTATGATATTTCATAAAAAGTCATGTTTTTATAAATGATATCTTCTTAAATCCAACATGAAATACAAGCAAAATAGTTCTATAAATGTACTAATCCACTAAATTTTGCTAAACAGGACTTGAAAAGCACAAATTTTGGAAAAACCGAAAAAGAGCCTAAATTAGGACTTTCTTACCTTAATGACCACCACAGAAGCTCAAGATCACTAACCCAGGCTGCCAACACTTTTCTAAGAGACGTATATGGAGATCTACCAAGGACTAAGAAGCTTATTTTATTCATATATAAAGATCAAGACGTTCCAAGACTTTCACACATACATAAAAATGCCGAAAATACGCACAAAGCCCTAATCACACAATACTTCAATACAACTACAAGGAACCTCAAGAAGTGATTCAGTGGACTGTATTACATTATTATAAGTCAAAGGAACCCTGAGGAAGTGCATTTAATGAACTTCAAGTCAAAACGCATACCAGTATCTAACAACTTACTATTAGAAACCAGTATACTACAACTATGGAATGAACAACTCAAAATGGCGACCCAGTTAGCTAAATTGGTGACCCAGTTAGCCTAACTAGCGACCCGGTTGGATTAACAGGAGACTCGGTTACTTCAACTGCCGACTTAGTTACTTGAGTTGGCAACCCGAAAGTGAAACTGGCAGCCCGAGCACACCCAACTGACGACTTAAAAGTGAAACTGGTGACACATGATTAGTAACTGGCGACCCGTGGTTAGAAATTGCCGACTCGTGGTTAGCAACTGCTGACCCGAACTATCAAACTAGCGACTTGTGGTTAGCAACTGGAAACCCAGGCCTCAAAACTAGCGACTTGGGCATCCTAATTGGAGACTCATTTCACTATAAACAAAGGGCCTTAGATGTTCATTTCGTTCATTCAGAGAAGTTCCATTTCTAAAGAAATCTCTCTCAAAACACTCTCTCTCAAAGCTTAGGCTAGTTTATCTCAAATTATTATAGGTTTTGGAGCTTTAAGAAGCTGCCTATACTTCCTAAAGTTGGACTGGAACTCTGTCTTATGTAATATTTTTCTATTAATAATACATAAGTGAATCATCGTAATATTGTCTTATCCATCACTACCAAAATCCTACCCTTTTCACGTTTTAGTACACTGAAAAAAAGTCCCGGAGATCACCTCAAAAAGAAGAATCCTGAAGATAGTCACTTACAAGCTTCACGGCAAAATTCTTGTGCCTACCAGCGGAAGATTCGAGAGATGATACTATATATATATATATATATATATATATATATATATATATATATATATATATATATATATATATATATATATATATATATATATATATATATATATACACACACAATATACATACATACATACATACATACATACATACATACATACATACATACATACATACATACATAAATACGTACATACGTACATACGTACGTACGTACGTACGTACGTACATACATCTCTCTAAAGTTCCGAGAAAATGAGCAGAACTTATAAAAGCAAAACTAAAGACTGTTGGAGGGCAAAGAACTCAACCTAAAGGATACTTATGTGAGAAATATTCTCAAAAAAAAAAAGTTCAAAGGAATCCAAAAGTGCTTCACAAAGATAACAATAATCCTATCTACCGAAGAAATAAGGTCTTTAAAAAGGCTATCCTTTATTACCCTTTTTTTTTACCAAATACAACTTTGTCATATCCACCACTCCACAGACTAAACCCTTTTCACCACCAAATATCTATCATTCACCCTTTTAAACTTGACAAATGACCTAGAAGCTATGGTTATCACTGCCTTCACACTAATAACAAAGATTTGAGTCTTGATCACATCTGTGACGATGGGTGGAGCATGCCTAGCTATGAGCAAATTCATTTCTTAGAACTATAGGGAACCCCAAACACTTGAGTGATTTCAGTGACCCATGAGAGATAACCAAAGTCATGTAACCTCCCTCATGCCTGCAGAGATAGTTTTAACCATAACATATAAGAATCGCCTTACTTTTGCTGTTATAATAGAAATAAAACTGGTTAAGCATATAGAAAGGAAACTTCGAAAGATTTCTTGATGTTAAAAACTAGAAGTTTGCTTGAGGAAAAGAAAGTCTAAGTGTGGGATATTCGATATCGGAAAAATATCACTTTTTTACCCCCTATATTAAGCCCAAAAATAATTAATTAATTTACTTTATCAAAGAATTAAGCATTTATTTGATTTATTTTGTAGATCAAGTGATTTCACTGACGATGCAAGAAGAATAAAATAAAATGGACTTGAAACGAAGATTCTAGAGCGAAAATAAGGAAAATCAATTTACGATCTCGAAAACCAAGTTACGATCCCGAAAACAAGCTCAAACCCAGCCTTGAACATGCGCCCGGCCAGATTACCGGTGTAAGTAACTAGAGGGGAGGGGATGAATAGTTACTTAATACATTTTTAAAACATTTTCGATGATTATCAATATTTAATCAACCTTGATCAACTTAATCAACTCAAACTCAATGTGTGTAGTGTTTATATTTAAAGTAATGTAGAAAGTAAAGTAAAGAACATAAACACAAGGATTTATAGTCGTCCGGGTAGATGTTAACTAATCCACCTTATTCCACTCCCTGATTCACTAATCGGGAGTTTGCTTCAGTAAGCCTTTCTCCAAACTCGGTGGAGATCCATTTTACAAATCTTGTACTTCTTGTAGACAACAAAACTAATCTTTCTATCCCTTTGAAAGATTACCTCTAGCTTAGATCAACTTGTCTTCACCTTGGACAAGTATTAATCCCTAATGGAATTAATCAACTTCCTAGTTCCCTTTAAGGAAGATGATAACTAAGCTAGCTTATGCTTCTAGTTACAAAGTACAAGACTCACCCTTTTAGTGATGAAAATCCTAAGATAATTCAAAAACTCACAAAGATAGTAATTTTGATAGTAAGTTTACAACACTTCTACAATCTATGAGATCATAGAACTTCTCTTGCTAATCACAAATATATAAATTACGATCTTGTGATTCTCTAATGAATTAGAGTTGAAGCATGCAAGAGGTTCAAATCTTTAAAGCTCTTCAAGGCTTGCTATTTATAGAGAGAGACAAAAAAACTAGCCATTGCTATGGCTTAGATCACGGTCGATCGTGGGTCGACCACATGTCGTCAGGTCATTTTCACATAGCTGTTGTATTTCCGTCTGAATCCATTCAAACCTGATTCTTTTGGCCTCTTTACTTCATTTAATACCTGCAAAAGATACCCAACATCCTATACAAGTACTATATGCATTAAGTGCATGATTCTCCTTGGTTGTGTTCTTTTCATATTGACTTGTCATAACCAAAGAGGGAAGTCTAACATTCTTGGATACAAGTCTTGATAACCAATTAAAGTAATCTCAGATTTGTCATAATATTTTGTTTGTTTTAACACACTTGCTTAAGTCCTATTGGTTGGTCAACATGTCATTGATGACAAAAACCCAATTAATCACTAAGCATGTTATTATTCATCTTTAAGCTTGCACATGGATTAATTAGATGTGTTTATGATGTCTTACCTAGTGAAACAAATAAGTTCAATTAAGCATGTTGTAAGACATTAAGTTAATCAAGACTAAACCATTCTTAGACATGTTGCTAAACATAAACATGCTCCTTTTGATACTTAAATATGTGCGTTAATAATTCTTTAAGCATTTAAGATCATTTGATTATGACACATCAATTGTTATCAACCAGGTTACACTTTATACATTTGGGTAGGCTAAGCATACATTTGTAATTTCCTAAACTTATAGCTTATAGCAAGACAAAGTTCGTTCATATATATTAAGTAACTACTAGCAAGTTGACATTTAGCACTGTCAAATAATACTCATGTATTAATAGCAAGTAGTCAAGTAATACTTATGTAATGATTAGCAAGAGATAACTTAGTAATTAACACATAGTGATGACATAACAATATACTAAGGCTATGTAAGTTTACTTGAAATGTGGCACTTTGCAAGATTAATGTAGGATTATACATTAATGTCCAACACATGTACAAGGAAGGAGCAACTCTTAGTTGGGACTTGATGACCATCCTAGGTATGTCTAGATACATTTTAAGAGCACAAGTTATCTTGGAACACTTATGTGTTATTCTTAATCAAGGCTAAAATGTCATTTAGATGTCATTAGGTGTGATTAATCAAGATTAGCATTCTAGTGACCAAAACTCTTTTGGATATGAAGAGGGCAACTATTCTAAGCATGTTGAAAAAAGGTTTCGTGAATTATGGATGCCTCGAAGTAGTCAAACTTTATTTGATCAAGAGATTGGACATAACGTATTGCAGTCAATCCACGGACAGCCGTGGAGTCGACCGTGTACCTGGTTTCTCATAAACCAGGGTATAGGACTTCCACGGTCTGACATGCGATCAACCGTGGATCCAAACCGTGTGGCACTTGAGTTTTGTCTTCTTTTTGTTTTCACTAATGTTTTCACTCTAAGCTTCATTTGGTTTGGTCTTTTGCTAGAGTAAGTGTGGATTAGTGAACTTGTATATTTATGTCAAGATGTCTACCATCACTTTTGGTTATATGTATGTGTCATCATCAATACACTTTTTATCATTGGTTAATATTATCGTTAAGCATAAACCAACATTCTCCTCCAACACCCAGCTTACCCGCCATCCACACACGAGCTATCCACATGAGACATGCACCCGGCTACCACACCCGGGCACACCAACACACGACTGGCATACCCGGGGTGCCTAGTTTACACGGCTAATTTACCTGGATTGCCTATTACTGAAGTTGCCTATCTAAGGGCTCATTTGTCATCCATTTTCCACACACGTCCCTTACTCACAATCTCACTCCCTCACTAGTTTATCTCTCTAGGATCATAATATAATTATCGATTAGCTATAATTACCTAGAGTAGGCATTAAAAGTTATCTATAGAAGATTGGAGGTGCGTCAGAAGTTGTCACTTTTGTAATTTCAGAACTCAATTAATCTACTTGTATTTTTATCCCTTATCTATCTTTTATAATGTCTTCCATTATTACTATGTTATATGATATTAATGCCATGATTAGCGAGTAGTTATCTTACGTGTATGTTGTGATGTTGTTAGATACGATGCTGAAATATAAAATATAGAATGTGATGCTGTTGAAATGCTTTCTGATTATCTTTTAAACTCAATCGCTTTTCTAACTAATAAAACATGGTTATTAGCTCTGTTGTTATGACGTCGCTAACCTCGATTCAGAGTACGATATATGTGTCAAACCTTTGGTTAAGAACACTTTGTCGGATACATAGTGCATTTGACGGAGGCACAATGGTTTTAGTATGTCAACCTACGCTATGGATTCCGAGAGATGAAGCATTTATAATGGAACTTTTGTCTAGGAGTTTGGAGTACAATCTTGGCCTTTGAGCTATGTGATGTAGTCACCAGCATAATAAACATAGTAAGAGTATGATGAAGCATAATGGTTGTTGTAAACTACAAAACTGCTATGTACAACTTTGGAAACATTCTTTAGGACCAATAACGTACATTATGTAATTTAAGATTGTGATTAGATTGAATACTATAGAGTTCAGTGAACATTGTTTCACTCAAAAGCATGGTTTGCTTCAGAAGCAAGATCCTAGTGATGTTGTAAAATGATCTGGGGTTGATTAAATTGATCGTAAAGGAGAGACCTTTAATCTAATTAGTAGTACATTAGAATATCAAAGATTGTACGCCTGTTAATGTTAAAGCTTAACTAGGTAATAAGTGGAGACCTTGATTACAGATAAACTAACTAGGGTTAAGAAAATTTGAAACCTTTCTAGGTATACCACTTTATTCATGAACCTAGGATTTCATCCAAGAGGTCGTTTCAATCAATTAAGATTAACGTTGGGAGTGGGTATATTAGTTTTGGCCAAAATCTCCAAAGTCTAAACTCTTAGTGACAAGTCAGTAAGGTTCACTCCTCACCGATTAAGGTTTACTGCTCACTCTAGGAAGTAAGACTCTAACGATGGTTCACCTTCAGCTCTAGATATTGCATCCACCGTTTTACCTTATCCGTCTGTTGTATTATGTAGAAAAACTATAAACCTTACATATCACTTTACCCTACTTGTTATCGGGTTAACTTTAGACGCACTTTGATCCCACGTTATCGGCTAAAGTACAAAAATACGAACTCAGGTTATACATATCACTTGCTCGTTATAAGAAAAGACAAGTAGGTGAAATATAGGTAGAAACCCAACTAAATATAAATATTAAAACTACACTACTCCCCATGTGATACTCTGAATAGACGACACGCGACCTAACGACGCCGCATCAAAATAAACCACCCGTTTTAGTCATATCAACAAGCCATAATACATTTTATCCATTTCGGGCCAAACTTAAACTCTTCATAGTTTAGGCAATAAACTCCCATTAATGTCAATCAAAAGCCTTCTCAAAACCACCTTAAAAAGGAGGACCCTCTTATTGTTTCTTTTCAGCTCTTCTATAACCTCATTGGTGATAAGAACTCCGTTTAAAATGTAGTGACCTTTTATAAAAGTGATTTGTTCTACCCCCCCCCCCCCCACCTTATCTATAATAGATAAAAATTTGCCACCACTTTATACATACTTCCTAAAAGACTGATAGGTCGATATTCGTTCAATTCAATCGGATTATTATATTTTGAGACCAAGGTAATGAAGGATGCGTGTGTGTAACACCCTGATTTTTTTTTAAATCACAGCTGAAGACTTATTTTACATAAATACTCTTAGTTAATTACAAACATGATTACCACAAATCACATGTGTTACGTTAAATGACTAGCTACATATTTTACAAAAGCTAATACATCAGAGTTCGTCTTGACAAACATATCGTCAGCCCGACTCCCGTCCCTACCAGCACTAATATCCAAAACCTGCAAAGGAGGAGGTGAGGGGTTAGCACAAGGCTAAGTGAATGGAACTATCAAGAGGTCTAGCATACGGTACCAACTTGTACCACTACAACATACAACAACTAGAAACTGGCAACTATGCTCGAACTAGAGGACCGGCGGCTTGTACGGGCACACGACCCTAGCTGATCAGGCAAGAATCTACCGATAGTCCTTACTACTAAATCCCCAGTATAGTCATCCGCATGCAGGTGATGCGTCATTCAGCAGTATACTCAACAAACAGTAGCCAACTGGACCCAACCACAACTAGGTTAATCTCTCTGAGCTGAACCTAACAGATCAAGGTTCCAACAACAATAACAACAACAACTTGTACACATACAACCAGTCAACTACTACTACTACAGACAACTAATACTACTAAAAGTATGACAACCTTAACTGCTATCAACTGTATAACATGACTACGAAACATGGCAACTAATAATAATATAAATATAGTAGCGAAGCTTGCTACTCTATACTACACCAGGTGATAATCCCACTCACCAAATATCAGCAGCTAGCTCAGATAATCTATCACTGAGCTTCTTCCTTATCTTTATCACCTGAACATAAGGCAAATCAAGTTAGTTTCTATCTGTTAGCACACAACAGCATAATACAACAAATTAGTAACAAAAGTGTCACTAAAAGTCCACCTAACATTTATTCATTTTCAGAATTTACATTCTGATTATCATAAGTCACGCGGGTAGCATAACGACTAGAAAACAGCCAAATTACACAACAATGCAACACTGATCTGCATCCGTACGGTTGCACATGCATCCATACGGTTAGATCATGTATCCGTACGGTTGTACACTCACTGCCCGATTGCACTAACACCACTGCATCCGTATGATTGCACACACCCGTACGTGATAATGCTAAAAACGAACATATATTTCATAGCATTATCCCTCAAGAAAGACAAGCTTTTAGTTGCAATTGTTCTATTTACAAGTGATATTCGTTTAATTAATAAAAGGTGAAGACAAAAGACATATTCGACGAATTGAAGATGCAAACGACCAAAAAGCTCAAAAGTACAAAATACAATCAAAGTGGTTCAAATTATTGGTGAGAAACGTCTCAAAATTACAAGAGTACAAGACGCGAAACGCAAAATACAAGATATTAAATTGTACGCAAGGACGGTCAAAAATCCGGAACCGGGACCAAAGTCAACTCTCAATGCTCGACGCAACGGACTAAAAATTACAAGTCAACTATGCACATAAATATAATATAATGTTTAAATAATTCTTATAATTATTTATATATTATATTTATTTATAAAAACCGTCGGCATACAAAGAAACAAAAATATGTGAGCTGCTACCTACCCCCATGCAATCGCATGGCCTGGAGGCACAAAAGCCATGCGATCGCATGGCATACCTTTTCAGCCCACATGCCTATAAATTTCGCGGTTTTGATCGATGTTAAACACATCTTTTTCTTCTTTCTCTCATACGTAAGATATATATATATATATATATATATATATATATATAATATTAATTATAATTTTAATTTTAATTTTAATTCTAATAATAAGGGTATGTTAGCGAATGTTGTAAGGGTGTAAGTCGAAATTATGTCCGTGTAACGCTACGCTATTTTTAATCACTGTAAGTTATGGTTATTGTTATTTTTAAATTAATGTCTCGTAGCTAAGTTATTATTATGCTTATTTAAGCCGAAGTAATCGTGATGTTGGGCTAAATATTAAAATTGGGTAATTGGGCTTTGGACCATAATTGGGGTTTGGACAAAAGAACGACACTTGTGGAAATTAGACTATGGGCTATTAATGGGCTTTATATTAACTATATTATACCTCGTTAATTTAATATATAGACTTATAATTTGACGTATTTATATATAACCACATACGTTTGACTGGGTACGGTGGGCGGGATATCTATAAATACCAATAATTGTTCATTTTACCGGATACGGAACTGGATTAATAGTTAATAGACTTGTTGAAACAGGGGTGGATTACATTCAAGGGTAATTGGTGTAATTATTAACAAAGTAGTAAAACCTTGGTTTACACGCAGTCGATAACCTGGTGTATTCATTAAACAAAGTATTAAGACCTTGTTACAATTCGAATCCCCAATTAGTTGGAATATTTGACTTCGGAAATAAGAATAATTTGACGAAGACTTTCGCACTTTATGATTATGACTGATGGACTATTATGGACAAATCCGTATGGACATATCGAATAATCCAGGACAAAGGACAATTAACCCATGGGAATAAACTAAAAATCAACACGTCAACCATCATGATTACGGAAGTTTAAATAAGCATAATTCCTTTATTTCAGATTTAATTTCCTTTATTTTATATTTAATTGCACTTTTAATTATCGCACTTTTATTTATTGTCATTGTATTTAATTGCACTTTTAATTATCGTACTCTTTAATTGTCATACTTTTTAATTATCGTACTTTTATTTATCGCAATTTCATTATCGTTATTTACTTTATGCTTTAAATTAAGTTGTATTTATTTTTAATATTTTACATTAGGTTTTAACTGCGACTAAAGTTTTAAAATCGACAAACCGGTCATTAAACGGTAAAAATCCCCCTTTTTATAATAATAATACTACTTATATATATTTTTGTATTTTTACAAATATAGTTTTTAAAAAAATATAGCGTTAAGCTTGTTTAAGAGTTCCCTGTGGACGAACCGGACTTACTAAAAACTACACTACTGTACGATTAGGTACACTGCCTATAAGTGTTGTAGCAAGGTTTAGGTGTAGTGACCCGAACTTTTCCATGTTTATATATATATATTAATTGAGATTGATATTTACATGATTAAATGTTTCCAACATGTTAAGCAATCAAACTTGTTAAGACTTGATTAATTGAAATATGTTTCATATAGACAATTGACCACCCAAGTTGACCGGTGATTCACGAACGTTAAAACTTGTAAAAACTATATGATGACATATATATGGATATATATATATAGTTAACATGATACTATGATAAGTAAACATATCATTAAGTATATTAACAATGAACTACATATGTAAAAACAAGACTACTAACTTAATGATTTTTAAACGAGACATATATGTAACGATTATCGTTGTAAAGACATTTAATGTATATATATCATATTAAGAGATATTCATACATGATAATATCATGATAATATAATAATTTAAAATCTCATTTGATATTATAAACATTGGGTTAACAACATTTAACAAGATCGTTAACCTAAAGGTTTCAAAACAACACTTACATGTAACGACTAACGATGACTTAACGACTCAGTTAAAATGTATATACATGTAGTGTTTTAATATGTATTTATACACTTTTGAAAGACTTCAATACACTTATCAAAATACTTCTACTTAACAAAAATGCTTACAATTACATCCTCGTTCAGTTTCATCAACAATTCTACTCGTATGCACCCGTATTCGTACTCGTACAATACACAGCTTTTAGATGTATGTACTATTGGTATATACACTCCAATGATCAGCTCTTAGCAGCCCATGTGAGTCACCTAACACATGTAGGAACCATCATTTGGTAACTAGCATGAAATATCTCATAAAATTACAAAAATATGAGTAATCATTCATGACTTATTTACATGAAAATAAAATTACATATCCTTTATATCTAATCCATACACCAACGACCAAAAACACCTACAAACACTTTCATTCTTCAATTTTCTTCATCTAATTGATCTCTCTCAAGTTCTATCTTCAAGTTCTAAGTGTTCTTCATAAATTCTACAAGTTCTAGTTACATAAAATCAAGAATACTTTCAAGTTTGCTAGCTCACTTCCAATCTTGTAAGGTGATCATCCAAGCTCAAGAAATCTTTGTTTCTTATAGTAGGTTATCATTCTAATACAAGGTAATAATCATATTCAAACTTTGGTTCAATTTCTATAACTATAACAATCTTATTTCAAGTGATGATCTTACTTGAACTTGTTTTCGTGTCATGATTCTGCTTCAAGAACTATGAGCCATCCAAGGATCCGTTGAAGCTAGATCCATTTTTCTCTTTTCTAGTAGGTTTATCCAAGGAACTTAAGGTAGTAATGATGTTCATAACATCATTCGATTCATACATATAAAGCTATCTTATTCGAAGGTTTAAACTTGTAATCACTAGAACATAGTTTAGTTAATTCTAAACTTGTTCGCAAACAAAAGTTAATCCTTCTAAATTGACTTTTAAAATCAACTAAACACATGTTCTATATCTATATGATATGCTAAGTTAATGATTTAAAACCTGGAAACACGAAAAACACCGTAAAACCGGATTTACGCCGTCGTAGTAACACCGCGGGCTGTTTTGGGTTAGTTAATTAAAAACTATGATAAACTTTGATTTAAAATTTGTTAATCTGGGAAAATGATTTTTATTATGAACATGAAACTATATCCAAAAATTATGGTTAAACTCAAAGTGGAAGTATGTTTTCTAAAATGGTCATCTAGACGTCGTTCTTTCGACTGAAATGACTACCTTTACAAAAACAACTTGTAACTTATTTTTCCGACTATAAACCTATACTCTTTCTTTTTAGATTCATAAAATAGAGTTCAATATGAAACCATAGCAATTTGATTCACTCAAAACGGATTTAAAATGAAGAAGTTATGGGTAAAACAAGATTGGATAATTTTTCTCATTTTAGCTACGTGAAAATTGGTAACAAATCTATTTCAACCATAACTTAATCAACTTGTATTGTATATTATGTAATCTTGAGATACCATAGACACGTATACAATATTTCGACCTATCATGTCGACACATCTATATATATTTCGGAACAACCATAGACACTCTATATGTGAATGTTGGAGTTAGCTATACAGGGTTGAGGTTGATTCCAAAATATATATAGTTTGAGTTATGATCAATACTGAGATACGTATACACTGGGTTGTGGATTGATTCAAGATAATATTTATCGATTTATTTCTGTACATCTAACTGTGGACAACTAGTTGTAGGTTACTAACGAGGACAGCTGACTTAATAAACTTAAAACATCAAAATATATTAAAAGTATTGTAAATATATTTTGAACATACTTTGATATATATGTATATATTGTTATAGGTTCGTGAATCAACCAGTGGCCAAGTCTTACTTCCCGACAAAGTAAAAATCTGTGAAAGTGAGTTATAGTCCCACTTTTAAAATCTAATATTTTTGGGATGAGAATACATGCAGGTTTTATAAATGATTTACAAAATAGACACAAGTACGTGAAACTACATTCTATGGTTGAATTATTGAAATCGAATATGCCCCTTTTTATTAAGTCTGGTAATCCAAGAATTAGGGAACAGACACCCTAATTGACGCGAATCCTAAAGATAGATCTATTGGGCCTAACAAACCCCATCCAAAGTACCGGATGCTTTAGTACTTCGAAATTTATATCATATCCGAAGGGTGTCCCGGAATGATGGGGATATTCTTATATATGCATCTTGTTAATGTCGGTTACCAGGTGTTCACCATATGAATGATTTTTATCTCTATGTATGGGATGTGTATTGAAATATGAAATCTTGTGGTCTATTATTATGATTTGATATATATAGGTTAAACCTATAACTCACCAACATTTTTGTTGACGTTTTAAGCATGTTTATTCTCATGTGATTATTAAGAGCTTCCGCTGTCGCATACTTAAATAAGGACGAGATTTGGAGTCCATGCTTGTATGATATTGTGTAAAAACTGCATTCAAGAAACTTATTTTGTTGTAACATATTTGTATTGTAAACCATTATGTAATGGTCGTGTGTAAACAGGATATTTTAGATTATCATTATTTGATAATCTACGTAAAGCTTTTTAAACCTTTATTGATGAAATAAAGGTTATAGTTTGTTTTAAAATGAATGCAGTCTTTGAAAAACGTCTCATATAGAGGTCAAAACCTCGCAACGAAATCAATTAATATGGAACGTTTTTAATCAATAAGAACGGGACATTTCATTAGGTATATCCATTCTATAAATAAATAAATATCTTGTGTAAAATTGTATCGTATTTAATAGTATTTCGTTGTAAAAATAATACTATTTCTTAGTACACCTCGCACACATCAAGTATTTTTGGCGCCGCTGCCGGGGAAATTCTTGCTTAAACGCCGGAAGCGCAACGCTATATAAAAAAAGATTTTTATTATTTTTTAGTTTACTTTTATAAAACTACGCTTTTATAAAAATATGTTTTAAATATATTCAAAAATATAAAAAGAAAAAACAAAATTTATATATTTTAAGAGTTTGTTAAATATTTAAGTTCTATAAAGTTTCTTAATTTTTATTTTTTAAAAATATAAGTTTTATTTAATTTATATAAATATATTATATAAATATCTAAATCAGAAAATAGAAAAAAAAAATATAAAAACTCGAGGCCCGTACCGTAGCAGTCCAAAGTGTGGCCCGATACTCTTATCCATGCGATCGCATGGATTTTTAAGGTGAGGACCATGCGATCGCATGGCCCTGACTGACACGCCTGTTTTGACCTAGTTTCACATTAATTACGGTGTATTATTTATTATTATTACTTTAAACCCTAATTAGGGTTATATTTTTATATTATTTAGTTTAGTTTTATTAATTAATTTGTATTTTAAGTTTAATAAGTTTTAATAAATTATAAAATTAATAGTTTTATAAAATAAATAATATAAAAATAATATTTTTTATAAAAATTGTACTTTTTACAACTTTAAGTATATTTTTATATTTTGTTTCTTTTTATTCGTTTTAGCGTAATATTTGTATTTTTCGCTCGTATTTAGTTCTAAGATATAGTTTTTGCCATAGTTATTTTTATTTCTAGATTTTTAGGCTTTGCTGTAAAATCCCTTAAGTACTTTTTTTTTAGACTAAGATTTAGGTGCTTTAGAATTTTGCGACGCCGTTTTTAAATTTTAGTACCTTTTTTAAGTTATTGCCGTTTTGGGATATAGTATTTCTCTAAGCTTTAATATCTTTAGACGTAAATTTTAATTCTTAGTTTTTAGTTCCTTTTTAAGTTTCGACGCGCTACGTTCTTTTTATTTTTCGACCTTTTATTTTTCGACGTTTTTCGAAGCGCTCTTTTTCTTTCTTATTTCTTGACACTCTAGTTTTTAGGACATAGATTTTTTTCTATTTCTTCTCTAAAATTTCAAAACGAAAAATTATTTTAAGTGGTTAAATTGATAGACATCCATTTTCTGGTTCGTAGTAATAGTTGGATTTGTACGTGGACCGGGTTATTGGAGCCAAACAGTACTCAATTATATTGAGACCAAACGAATCCTGCCCCTCTGCTGCATCTTTTGGCTATTCGAAACGTGGGCAAAATCAGAAAAGTCTATTAATTTGATAACTTATATAATTTTTCTTATTTTTAAAAACTAATAGGATATTCAGTGAATGCACCGAGAAAAACGTTCACCACCTTTTGTACGTTCACCACCTGTAACTCGATCAAGACATCTAGCAAATATTGTCGCCGTTGATTTTTCTTTAGAATCGTCATCCAGTCGACCAAGTACTCCAATTCAAATTTTCGATAATCCATTTTTTGAACCCGACCTCACAATTGAGAATCCGGAGAATATTCAGGGACAATTCATAGATCCTGAACCATTAATCTTTCCTCCGGAACCACCAATCATTCAAACAGAGATTGTTGAGGAACCAACCATTAAATCAGAAACCTATAGTGATTCAGATTCAACAAATTCAATTATGGAGAATCTGGAACCTCTAAGTATGGAAGACCGAATGAGAGCTAAACGCACTGGCCAAGGTCACGCAATTACTCAACCTGACATTAATGCGCCAGATTATTAAATCAAAGGACAAATTCTACACATGGTGACTAATCAATGCCAATTTAGTGGTGCACCGAAGGAAGATCCAAATGAACATCTTCATACATTTAATAGGATCTGTACTCTATTTAAAATAAGAGAAGTGGAGGATGAACAGATATATCTCATGTTATTTCCCTGGACTTTAAAGGGAGAAGCCAAAGATTGGTTAGAATCGTTACCTGAAGGGGCGATTGATACATGGGATGTTTTAGTTGAAAAATTTCTTAAACAATTCTTTTCGGCATCTAAAGCCGTAAGACTTCAAGGAGAAATTGTCACGTTCACACAAAAGCCAAATGAAACTCTATATGAAGCTTGGACCAGATTTGGAAAATTATTGAGAGGATGTCCGCAACATGGTTTAGACACCTGTCAAATAGTACAAATATTCTACCAAGGATGCGACATCACTACACGAAAAGACATCGATATAGCAGCTGGTGGTTCCATTATGAAGAAAACCGCAACTGATGCTTATAAAATTATTGATAACACTGCTTCCCACTCACATGAGTGGCACCAAGAAAAAGATATCGTTAGATCATCTAAAGCAGCTAGAGCCGATTCTAGCCATGACTTAGATTCCATTTCAGCAAAGATAGATGCTATCGAGAGATGAATGAAAAAGATGACTAAGGATATACACTCAATACGAATTAGTTGTGAGCAGTGTGGAGGACCACATTTGACAAAAGATTGTCTCAGTATTGAACTAACAATGTAACAAAGGGAGAATGTTTCATACATAAACCAAAGGCCTGGAAATAATTATCAGAATAATTATCAACCGCAAAGACCAAACTACAATCAAAATCAGAATTATAACCGAAATGTTCCATACAACAACCAACAAGGTCCTAGCAATCAACAAGTATCCAATAATACTTACAATCAGCAAAGACCTATTTTTCAAAATAAACCACCACAAACCGATGATAAAAAGCCAAATTTAGAAGATATGATGTCAAAGCTAGTTGAATCTCAAACTCAGTTTTTCACATCTCAGAAACAAACTAATGAACAAAATGCTCAAGCATTTAGAAATCAACAAGCTTCTATTCAAAATCTGGAACAAGAAGTAAGTAACCTAGCAAGGTTAATAGGTGAAAGAAAACCGGAAAGTCTACCTAGTGATACAAATGCTAACCCCCGAAATGAAACAGCTAAAGCCATTACCACGAGAAGTGGTATTACACTTAAACCACCTGAAATACCTGTAATTTCTGATGAAGCTATTCCTACTCCACAAGAACCACAATCTGATCAAGATAAGGAAAAAGAACCAGTAGTTGAAAAGGTTAATGAAGATAACACAGTTAAGGCTAAACCTTATGTTAAACCATACCAACCACCACTTCCTTACCCGAGTAAAATGAGAAAAGAGAGACTTGAAGCCGAGCAATCCAAATTCTTGGATATGTTTAAACAGATAAATGCCAATCTTCCTTTCATTGATGTGATTTCAGGAATGCCTAGATATGCTAAATTTCTGAAAGATCTAATCACAAATAGAAAGAAAATGGAAGAACTCTCGGCTGTTACTATGAATGCTAATTGTTCTGCAGTGCTATTGAATAAAATACCAGAAAAATTATCTGATCCAGGAAGTTTCACGATTCCATATTTTCTGGGTAGTCTTAGTTCAATAGAAGCATTGGCAGATTTAGGTGCTAGTATAAATTTAATGCCGTATTCACTATACGTTAAACTAGACCTTGGAGAATTGAAACCAACACGAATAAGCATACAACTAGCCGATCGTTCAGTAAAATATCCTAGAGGGATAATGGAAAACATGCTAGTTAAAGTTGGTACTTTATTATTTCCAGTAGATTTTATTATTCTGGACATGGAAGAAGATTCTAGAGTACCTCTCATATTAGGAAGACCATTCTTAAACACGGCCAAAGCAATAATAGACGTGTTTGGTAAGAAACTGACCCTAAGTATAGAGGACGAGAGTGTTACCTTTTCAGTGGATAGAGCCATGCAACAACCGCAATCTGCAGATGATACATGTTATTATATTCAAACTATAGAATCACATGCAGAATTGTTAGAAGAATTTCCAGAATTACAAGGAACAGGAGAATGTTCTTTAGGAGAAGGAACTGAACCAATTGATGAAAGTGAAATGTTAGCTACACTTATAGCTAACGGATATGAACCAACAACAGAAGAAATTCAAATGCTAAAAGAAGAAGACAGATATCGATATAAATCATCGATAGAAGAACCACCGACATTAGAGTTAAAGCCACTTCCAAACCATTTGGAATATGCTTATTTACATGGTGAATCTGAATTACCTATAATAATATCGTCTTCTCTTACTGAAAATGAAAAATCACAACTCATTTCTGTGCTAAAAGCTCATAAACCAGCCATTGCATGGAAGATTCATGATATTAAAGGAATAAGTCCTTCGTATTGCACACATAAAATCCTTATGGAAGAAGGTCATAAAATGTATGTGCAACGCCAACGAAGACTAAATCCTAACATGCAAGATGTTGTTAAGAAAGAAATTATTAAACTGCTAGATGCAGGTTTAATTTATCCAATTTCTGATAGTCCATGGGTAAGCCCAGTTCAATGCGTGCCTAAGAAGGGTGGCATGACTGTCATCACAAATGAGAAAAATGAGCTTATTCCTACTAGGACGGTAACCGGATGGCGTGTTTGTATTGATTATAGAAAATTAAATGACGCCACCAGAAAAGATCACTTTCCCTTACCTTTCATTGATCAAATGTTGGAAAGATTAGCCGGAAATAGTTACTATTGTTTTCTTGATGGTTTTTCCGGATATTTTCAAATTCCAATAGCACCCGAGGACCAAGAGAAAACCACGTTTACGTGCCCTTATGGTACTTTTGCTTACAAACGCATGCCATTTGGACTTTGCAACGCCCCTGCAACCTTTCAAAGGTGCATGATGGCGATTTTTCACGACATGATAGAAGAATGCATGGAAGTTTTCATGGATGACTTTTCAGTTTTCGGTGATACATTTGAATCATGTCTAGTTAATCTTGAACAAATGCTTATTAGATGCGAACAATCAAATCTCGTACCTAATTGGGAGAAATGCCATTTCATGGTTAAAGAAGGCATCGTTCTTGGTCAAAAAATTTCAAAGGAAGAAATTGAAGTGGATAGAGCTAAAGTAGATGTAATTGCTAAACTTCCACATCCCACCAATGTTAGAGGAGTTAGGAGTTTTCTATGGCATGCCGGGTTTTACCGACGTTTCATAAAAGATTTTTCTAAAATTACCACTCCTATGAATAAACTCCTAGAAAAGGATGCTCCATTTATCTTTTCAGATGAATGTATCAAATCTTTTAATATTCTTAAAGAAAAACTCACTAATGCGCCGATCATGATAACTTCAAATTGGAATCTACCGTTTGAACTTATGTGAGATGCAAGTGATTTTGCAATGGGAGCCGTTTTAAGACAAAGGATTGAAAAACAATTTCAACCTATATATTATGCTAGTAAGACGTTACAAGGAGCACAAACGAATTACACAACTACTGAAAAAGAACTTCTTGCTATTGTCTTTGCTTTTGACAAATTTCGTTCATATCTCGTTCTAGCAAAAACGGTGGTCTATACCGACCATTCTGCTCTTAGATACCTATTTTCGAAACAAGATGCTAAACCAAGATTAATCCGTTGGATCTTACTCTTACAAGAGTTCGATATTGAAATCCGAGATAAAAAGTGAGCAGAAAATCTCGCCGCTGATCATCTTTCTCGACTTGAAAATTCCGAATTAGAAGTTCTAAATGAATCGGCCATACAAGACAACTTTCTTGATGGATATCTATTGAAGATAGATTATAATGAAATTCCATGGTTTGCAGACTATGCAAACTACTTAGTATGTGGATTCCTTGAAAAGGGGTTGTCGTACCAAAAACGAAAGAAATTATTTAGTGATATAAAACACTATTTCTGGGAAGATCCACATTTGTTTAAAAGTTGTCCCGATGGAATAATACGCCGATGTGTATTCGGAGATGAAGCTAGTCAAATCTTAAACCATTGTCACACAGGACCAACAGGAGGGCATTATGGGCCTCAACTTACAGCAAGAAAGGTTTATGATGCTGGATTCTATTGGCCTACAATTTTCAAAGGCGTACACTTTCTTTGCAAATCCTGTGATGCTTGTCAAAGGGTCGGAAAAATAAGTCAACGTGATGAAATGCCACAAAATGTCATTCAAGTATGTGAAGTATTTGACATTTGGGGTATTGACTTTATGGGTCCATTTCCAAAATCTCATAATAATCTCTATATTCTCGTTGCCATTGATTATGTATCTAAATGGGCGGAAGCACAAGCTCTCCCGACTAATGATGCACGAGTTGTAGTCAACTTTTTAAAACGTCTTTTTGCAAGGTTTGGAACATCGAAAGCTTTAATAAGTGATCGGGGTACTCATTTCTGTAATAATCAACTTGAGAAAGTTCTCAAAAGATATGGAGTAACTCATAAAATCTCCACTGCAAATCATCCACAAACAAGTGGACAAGTTGAAAATACCAACCGAGCATTAAAACGTATTCTATAGAAAACCGTAGGATCAAATCCGAAGGAATGGTCCATGAAATTGGAGGATGCACTCTGGGCTTTTAGAACAGCCTACAAAACTCCAATTGGAATCACACCTTTTAGACTCATTTACGGAAAAGCATGTCATCTTCCAGTAGAAATTGAACACAAAGCATTTTGGGCTTTGAAGACATGTAATCTTGATTTACATGAAGCTAGACGTCTACGGTTAAGTCAACTAAACGAATTAGAAGAATTAAGACATGAAGCATACGAAAATTCGTTAATCTATAAAGAAAGAACGAAGAAATGGCATGATAAAAGAATCAGAAGTTCAAAAGAATTTAAAAAAGGAGATAGAGTTCTTCTTTTCAATTCACGATTCAAGCTATTTCCTGGAAAATTGAGATCAAGATGGTCTGGACCATTCATAGTCAAAAGAGTTTTCCCATACGGAACAGTAGAATTAATAAATTCAAATGGGATTGAATTTAAAGTTAATGGTCACATAGTTAAACATTACATACATGGTCCGATGGAAGTTGACAACGAAGTTAATCACAATTTTGACACCACAGCTAACTAAGTGTGGGGAGAATCAAGTCTTTAAAGGATAATATGTATTTTTGTTAGAGTTAGATGTTATGTTTTCGTGTAGTTTCCGAGAATGGAATCCGAATGGTCTTTCCCTAGCAGACCCTAAAGAACTAGTCTTCTTCCCCCATTCTGAATTTTTATTTTTTTTAGGTTTTACGAGATGAAGACTTTCTGTGAACTAAACCATGGTCTAATGCTACACGCTTTGATCACTAAACGTAATAATGACACCCTTCCAAGTGAATTGGTATCATTAATCAGAGGTAAATTGGACGGAGTATGAAAAAAATCCAGGAATGAAAATAATAAGTTACAGTTTGGTAAAGGAAAATCAAAATCCGCAGCGAAAAGGAGAGTTCGACACCTTGAAAGATGTCACAAATGCGGAAAATGGTCACACGAACGAAAATGCTCGACGAATCAGACATATTCCAATACCGAATTTGTTACTCTATGCAGAGATGGACCGTTCATATGTTTCGAAGATAAAACGTTGAATGCTCGAGGTTACGCCTATGTAGCTATGGAAAACCAATTAGTCCGACTATCTTATGAGTGGGCTAAAGCAGGTCACTAAGAATTCTATTTCACAGGTAAGTATGTACAGTTTTTATTTTTATTTTTATTTTTATTGCTTTGAACCTTTTGATAATAAACGCTAAATTGTTCGCTATAAAATATTAAATTGATACTCAATAAAATTAGGTTTTGCGACCGAAATTATTGATATCATACAAAAATTTATTACATCACTGCGAAATTTACCGTTTATTCTTATGGTATAAATATCTTTAATCAATCAACCCAAAATATTTCAGATTTTCGTCATGAGTTAAACTAGGTTATGGAACCGAAATTACTTTACCGAAAAGAGGGGCGTATATTTTTGATAATATTTGATTGACTAAAGTGGGATAAAAGACCAAAAAGATTTTTAATTTATTTTTATTTTTACTTTGTTTTTAAAATTAATATTAAATTGATATTTTAAACCCTTTTTTAAAAAAATAAATATATTTAAGTTTGTAAATATTTGAAAAATTAATATTAATATAAGTTTGTATATATAAAAACAAAAATATAATATAAGTTTGGTGTGAATTTTTAATAATAATATGAATTTTTAATTTTATGCATTTTAAATTTATGTTTTGTGTGAATTTAAAAACAAAAATTTACTTTATTTCGCAAAGTTAAAAATATGATTTTTAAAATTCGTCGTAAGTTGAAAACTAGGCCGTTGAACCGAAATTGCTTTACCCAAGGGAGGGACGAGAACTTTTATTATCATTATTTTTAGCCTTATTGAATTAAAGTATGCCAAAAACATTAAAAAAAACTCAAAAATCTTTACTTTTAAAACCGCGTTTAAAAAGTGACAAATTTTAAAATTTTGTCGAGGGACAGACTAGGATATCGTTCCGAAACGCCCTCATCATAAAAATAAACAAATTTTATTAATTTTATGTATTATTAAAGTATAAGGTTTTTATTAAAAAAAAACAAAAAGTACTGTACCCGGACACCCATGCGATCGCATGGGGTTTGCATTTCAACCTCATGCGATCGCATGAGGCTGGATTTCAGGCCAGATTGTTAAAACCCAGCGAGCTGCTCTGTCTACTCCACAAAACACACACATATACACGAAAATACTCCCAAATAATCTCTAAAATTTGCAATTTTTCACCGTAATTCGTTAAATTTCTTGCTCTAATCATGCCTAGGTTCGGATTCTTCAACAAAAAGGTAAAAATTACACCCCTAAACTCATAAATTTTCTAGTTTTTGTGATAATTACTAATATTGTACCTAATTTAATTTTGTTAATTTCTAGTGTAATTAGTGTTAAATTGTTAGTATTTTATGCATGTATAACCTAGATCGATGCTATTTAACATGATTTGAAGCCAAAAACTTCAAAAATTTTAGAAATCTAGGGTTTGTGTTCTTGAGCAATTTGGGGCTTTTTGATATAAACAGGTTATGGCCGATTTTTGTCATGAATTATTGCTAAATTAAGTAGTGTAACATGTTTAGGTAGTTAAATGATCCAAACATTAATCCTAAACATGATTTTTGGAGATTAAAGTGGACTTTTTAAGTCCAAAATTCATGAACTTGATTAATTTGATGTAAATGCCAGTTGAGACTTGTTTAATTACTAGTAAAGACTATTTTGACATGTTATTTGAGTTAAAAGCTTATGAACTTTGTATACATCTTCATATGTGCTTATTTGAAAAAGTGTAGAATTGTAAAAAAATGTGAAAATGTGTATAAGTTTAATTTTGATTGAACATGTTATTGTGGTTAATTTAAGTTGTTATTTTGCTAACACTAATGCATATTTGGATGCACAAATTTTGTGTTTAATGTGTTTTGCAGAAAACCGATACTGCTGGTGCTTCATCATCATCTAGACAACCACAACAAGAACCTGAACCAGAATATGAACCGCAATACGAGCCAGAACCCGAACAAGAACCACAACAGGAACAACAACATCAGCCTGACCAACATGTACCTTATTATGATCCGCTACAGTTTGCTAATGAATTTATAGTAATTCTGATGCATCCGCCAGTAGAATACCCAACGATTCCTGAACATACATTGCATCCTAATCAGAGATTTGATAGAAGCTAGAGAGATTACCCAGCATATCAAAGTAATAAATTCAAATTAATAATGAAAGATGTAGAGCTGCCTAGGGTAATTGATTGGAATCCTTTGGAAAGGGTTCAACTTGCTGACCGTGTTAGGGAGCATTTGATCCAAAGGTATGGCAGTTCTTCTTTTACTGATTGGGAATGCTTATTCACCATTCGTAGACCTGTATATAAGGAATGGTGTGTTGAGCTGATGAGTACTATAGCGTTAAATGTAGATGTAGATAGATTAGATGATAGAAGTTTTCTTAAGTTTATACTTGGCCGTAGGATGTACAGGATGTCCATGCTGGACATGGCCAGGGCTTTGCAGATATATACGCCCACTGAATTGCTACTACCCGATTGTATGAATTTGATTTATCGCGATGAAAGGGTAGATAGGAATTTTGATGTGAACGCCGTCTGGAGGCGTATGTCAGATTATAATGTTTTTGGGCGGGGAGGAACACATACCTACTTACATATTAACAGAGCCGAGCTTCGTATAATTCATAGATTTTTGGCAAAATCGATTACACAGAGAGGTCACAACAAGGAAAAATTGACCTTACATGATTTATTTTACCTAAAGTGTATTCGAGACCCAAGAGGCTTTGTTAATATCCCTTACTGTGTTAGTTTTTATTTGTCTAAGATGGTTGAAGGAATACAAGAAGGGGGGATAATTGGAGGAGGTATTTTTGTTACTCTCATTGGAGAGTATTTAGGTGTAGATAAGGACCAAGGGGGTCCACTTTTGGAATGTAGGGAACAGGTTGAGCTTTTAGGATTGAGGGTTTATGCGGGTGCTAAGGTATTAAAGAGTAGACGCAACCAGGCAATACCCTATGAGGGTAGTCATCCTCAGGTAGAGAGAGGCTCAGACGAGGAGATGGAGGAAGCGGATGATGTTAGGGATGTCATTCGGGAGGCTATGATTGATGTCTACCAGCGTGTAGAGGAGGTAGATATGACAAACGCGGAGAGATTTCGTCGGATGGAGCAGTGGCAAGCCCGAAATGATTACGAGCATTCCAGGCAACGACAGCATGATAGATGGGACTATCATCAGCATCAGATTATGTGCCGGCTGTCACCTCAGGATCACTACATTTCGACCCGACCCACTTACTATCCTCAACACCAGCCCGAGATGAGACCACCTTATACTCTCTACGACCCTAACCAGGCATACCAGTACACCTATCACCAACCATGGAACCCGGACGGCGACATGAACTGGAACCCCTATCCAGATTGATTTAGTTCCAGTTGGTAATTTTTATGACTTTTATTTTTATTATTTCTGTTTGTTTATGTTTAAACACATTATATTATGATACTTTTATTGTAATGTTTAATATTTTTATTTGTTGTACTAATGTTTCATATTTGATTTGAAAAGTGGGATTTTAAGTCCCATTTCAAATTATCATGCATGTTTATATTTGTATTGTATGTATATTGTCGATTGTACAAAACAGGGTAAAACAGCACATTTTCAAAGACTGGCATTAAGTTCAGCAAAAGCTAGTACTTTTGACGACAAAACGAAAAACAAATGTGAGGTAACAACAAGATGGAATGAACAAATGATGTGCACCATTTATCATTCAACAAACAAACGCCAATATGTTTGGAAACCTTGGTAAAATTTAATCATTTTTCTACGCTAATCACCCTCAATAATTTAAATTGTTACTGATTTCTTGCAAATGAGGGCATTGCAAGATCTTAAGTGTGGGAAGGGGTTGAATTCTTTCGGATTTTTAAAATTTTAAACTTATACACTTGGTTACCATTAAAAATACTAGTAAAGCAGTAGTTGTATTAGAATCTAGTGCTCTCTGATAATAAAGAACAGCCCTAGTATTATATACTGACTACCCAATTCTAGTAAAAGTTTTTTTAAATTTTCAAATAAATGAACTCAAAATCATGTTTATACATATTTATGAACGATAAAACTAGGTGTTAACACCGAAATTATTGTTACCTCGGAAAGGACATAAATTGAAAAACAACCCAAAATGTTAGAATTCATTTAAAATGGAATAGAGGACAATAAAAAGACAAAGAAAGAAAAATAAAAGCCAAGTGTGGGAAAATTTACCAAGTAATTTAAAACATATGTCACATATTTTTGTAACAAATAAATGAAGATACTTTTGCTTTGGACTAAACTAATCAGTTTTTCCCGATTTACTGTAATATATTTGAAAGAAAGATGGATCTACACGATGAATCAACTCCATCATTAAAAGGAAGTAAAGTCTCCCGAAAAAGACACGCGCTTCTTGATTTAGGTCATGAAGTTCTCGTCCAGACCAGCTGTAGGTTGACGAAAAATCTAGAAAAGTCATCACTAAAATCAGCAGGAAATTCACGGATCTCAACATCAAACAGGATCGCCAAGTGGTCAGACTTATCCTAACCATGAGAGGATCTGTCTCGTAAAATGGGGAGGGCACCGTGCAAATTAGCTTGATAAGACTAATGAATCAGATCCCCAGAAAGGATAATCTCCTTAAAAGATCAAAAATCAGCTTTTAAGACTGATATTACTCAATCCTTGAGATTGACCTTAAAGATTGAGAATTACAAACTCATGGAATTCAATGATATCTAAACTCGAGCTTGAACGAGAAAATATTTTGATCAAAACTATAAACCGATTTGTTTTCTAAAAACCCATTTTCAATGCGTTCATTACCATTGAACGTAAAATCCTAGGAATTCACCTGGAATTCATTAGGTCACCTGAACCAAATCGGGTGTCAACCGTAAGAACGGTGGTTGCATAGCATTGTCAAAGACAGGACCTTGTGCCAAACTGAAAAAATTATAAGGGTGAGCTTTACTATTGCTCCTACCAAGGATAGTAATTGCATCCGACACGTTATAGACCATAATTAAAAGCATGTCAGGGGACAATGCCTTAACAGTTGCTTGTTCAACGCTTTCCTTTACAACCGGATGGTAGTTTACCAAAAGATAATATACGGAACAAGTATACTGGACGTGTTGCTTTCCCAATACAAGGTTAGCAAGTGGGTGACACAAAACCACAAGTTTTGAGCTAAAATTTTCAAATCTGAAAACCACCAAACCCACAAAAACAATTTGCAAACACCGGTGAAGGGTTATTCCGAAAAACTTATCTAGGGTAAAAGCTAGATTTAATTTTCAAAAGATTAAATGTTTTCATAAAGATCCAATTTCCTTAAAGGATCTAAATTTTTATAGTTATGTGGGACTGTAAACCACATCGTTACCATCATTGTTCATAACCACCGTATTAAAATCACTGATGTACAAAGTGTGAAGAATAAAGAAGTGATTCTAGTATTTTTATTTCAAGACTATATTGCTTGAGGACAAGCAATGCTCAAGTGTGGGAATATTTGATAATGCTAAAAACGAACATATATTTCATAGCATTATCCCTCAAGAAAGACAAGCTTTTAGTTGCAATTGTTCTATTTACAAGTGATATTCGTTTAATTAATAAAAGGTGAAGACAAAAGACAGATTCGACGAATTGAAGATGCAAACGACCAAAAAGCTCAAAAGTACAAAATACAATCAAAGTGGTTCAAATTATTAGTGAGAAACGTCTCAAAATTACAAGAGTACAAGACGCGAAACGCAAAATACAAGATATTAAATTGTACGCAAGGACGTTCGAAAATTCGGAACCGGGACCAAAGTCAACTCTCAATGCTCGACGCAACGGACTAAAATTTACAAGTCAACTATGCACATAAATATAATATAATATTTAAATAATTCTTATAATTATTTATATATTATATTTATTTATAAAAATCGTCGGCATACAAAGAAACAAAAATATGTGAGCTGCTACCTACCCCCATGCGATCGCATGGCCTGGAGGCACAAAAGCCATGCGATCGCATGGCACACCTTTTCAGCCCACATGCCTATAAATTTCGCGGTTTTGATCGATGTTAAACACATCTTTTTCTTCTTTCTCTCATACGTAAGATATATATATATATATATATTTATAATATTAATTATAATTTTAATTTTAATTTTAATTCTAATAATAAGGGTATGTTAGCGAATGTTGTAAGGGTGTAAGTCGAAATTATGTCCGTGTAACGCTACGCTATTTTTAATCACTGTAAGTTATGGTTATTGTTATTTTTAAATTAATGTCTCGTAGCTAAGTTATTATTATGCTTATTTAAGCCGAAGTAATCGTGATGTTGGGCTAAATATTAAAATTGGGTATTTGGGCTTTGGACCATAATTGGGGTTTGGACAAAAGAACGACACTTGTGAAAATTAGACTATGGGCTATTAATGGGCTTTATATTAACTAAATGATACCTCGTTAATTTAATATATAGACTTATAATTTGACGTATTTATATATAACCACATACGCTTGACTGGGTACGGTGGGCGGGATATCTATAAATACCAATAATTGTTCATTTTACCGGACACGGAACTGGATTAATAGTTAATAGACTTGTTGAAACAGGGGTGGATTACATTCAAGGGTAATTGGTGTAATTGTTAACAAAGTAGTAAAACCTTGGTTTACACGCAGTCGATAACCTGGTGTATTCATTAAACAAAGTATTAAGACCTTGTTACAATTCGAATCCCCAATTAGTTGGAATATTTGACTTCAGAAATAAGAATAATTTGACGAAGACTTTCGCACTTTATGATTATGACTGATGGACTATTATGGACAAATCCGTATGGACATATCGAATAATCCAGGACAAAGGACAATTAACCCATGGGAATAAACTAAAAATTAACACGTCAACCATCATGATTACGGAAGTTTAAATAAGCATAATTCCTTTATTTCAGATTTAATTTCCTTTATTTTATATTTAATTGCACTTTTAATTATCGCACTTTTATTTATTGTCATTGTATTTAATTGCACTTTTAATTATCATACTCTTTAATTGTCATACTTTTTAATTATCGTACTTTTATTTATCGCAATTTCATTATCGTTATTTACTTTACGCTTTAAATTAAGCTGTCTTTATTTTTAATATTTTACATTAGGTTTTAACTGCGACTAAAGTTTTAAAATCGACAAACCGGTCATTAAACGGTAAAAACCCCCCTTTTATAATAATAATACTACTTATATATATTTTTGTATTTTTACAAATATAGTTTTTAAAAAAATATAGCGTTAAGCTTGTTTAAGAGTTCCCTGTGGACGAACCGGACTTACTAAAAACTACACTACTGTACGATTAGGTACACTGCCTATAAGTGTTGTAGCAAGGTTTAGGTATATCCATTCTATAAATAAATAAATATCTTGTGTAAAATTGTATCGTATTTAATAGTATTTCGTTGTAAAAATAATACTATTTCCTAGTACACATCGCACACATCAGTACGGTTGCACAGTCTACCCGAGCGGTTGCAAGCTGCAACCGTACGGTTGTATTCATCGAGCAACAGCAGCAGAAACTGACGGGTTTCGAGCCAAAATCACCCAAATCTCGATTTCTAAACGTTTTGACACCGAACGAAGCTTAGAAAACGTTTATAACAACTAAAGGAACATTAACCATAACGTTTTACACCAAACCAACATCAAAATCAACCAATTTGACATCAAAACCCACGTAGATAAAAACCTAACTAAAGACTACATTTAAACACAGATTACATCATGAAAACGAATGATTCTTGTTATGACCACGAAATCAGTAGCAACTGATTACACAACACAATTTAGACACACAATCAAGATTCAAGAGATTAGGGTTTCAAGGGGAGTGAAAGTGTTAGGTACGGGATAATTTAGTAGATTCAAGAAAATGAGAAAGAGAAGTTGATATCTTACTTATATACTAGTGTTAAACACAATACCCCATCACACACGGGTATTTACCAGTTATCTAATAACTTTCGTACTCAATTGGACTGCCCTAACGGAGTCCAAATTAAACAAACGAACATATTCTGTTACCCTTGTCACAAACTGGTCTCAACTAAACAATCAAATAATTATAAATTAAATATATAATTATTATAATAATATACAAACACACCCAAGGTCAAAAGGGTCATTTCAACTAGGCCCTGTAACAGGATGTTACACGTTGCAACCCCGAGAGAACTCCATGTAGTGCCAAAATTGATTTGTTCGCTACACAAACTTTATATACTCCACACAAAAACACACACATGTATATATAACCCTAGATTGCTTATAATTAAATTGAATATTTGTCTAACATTACAAGAAATATCATTTGTCCCGATGACACTTTTCTGGACGATATTATGTTGTCCGCAAAAGACCAACTACACGACAAAGATACACAATGTGGGTCCCACCGACGTACGGAAAAGATACACAATTTCGTACGAAAAAACTTTCACCCAAAACTCTTTCGGGACAACATGTCGTCCGAAATTTACAACGAAATTTAATACTGGGATGAAAATTCGTTCGAAAACTAATAAGATGTCGCCCGGATAGGGGCAGTTTCAGAGGTGATTCTGGGTAGGGCCATGTGGGGTCCTATGAATCCATTAAATTATTTTCTTTTAATAAAATTCACTCTTTAAATTATTTAGGACATCACTAAATTTAACTATAGCACTGTGTATATTTTAAAAATGTATAGCTTTTTGGAGGTAAACAAGTACTAAAGTACTCTTCAAATATATTTAGCTTTAAAAATTTTTTTAGGACCTCATAAAGTTTTCATCCTGGATTCGCCACTGGGCAGTTTCCAGTAGAGTAAGATTAATGGATCTAGTCATAACTTTATATATCTTAATTTGAATGTTGACTTTTATCGCAATCAATCATTAAGTATGAAGTAGATTCATTAAAGAATACTGGCATGTAAGTTAGCACTTTCTTTCAAGATGCACGATGAAATGTATGATATGGATTTATTGAAGGTACAGATTATTTGGACGAATGAATGTGTTTCGAGTGATATGATTCTAATAGTTGGTTGGATATTGATTCTTTAAATGATACTATGTTAATTGGAGTTTGAAATTAGTAACAAAACTTTGAGTACAATGTATGTAATTAGGGAGATAAATAGAATGATTTGTTGAATGATTTAAAATATAAATGATTTAAAGATTCAGATTGAACTTAATTTTAAAGGATAACCACATATTTGTTAATTATTTTGAATTAATTTTACAAATAATGTAAAATTAATATTTTAACTTTTTGAATTAATGAATATAAAATATAAGTGATTGATTTTTTTTTTTTTTTTTTTTTTTTGGCGAAAGAAGAATTTCATTGAATATAAGGTAGTTTTTTTTTATTATCAAAATGATGAATAAAACTAAACAGAGTTGCACAAAGTTACAAAAAAAGCATAACCATAAGGAAACAAAATCCTACAACAAGGGATTTAAATCGAACGACACAAGAGTTCGGGATTTGAATCCCATACATAAGATTGATGACTATAACAAAGCTTGAACGTAGTGGCCCAAATGAACACCTTGAGCTTGATTTGTCGAACAATAGAGGACCAACATGAGTAATTGCCATTGAAAATAAAATCATTGCGGGCTAACCGAATGGCCCAAATAGTAGCTGGCCCGATGAGCCTCCAAAATTTCCTATCCCCGATGCCCATACCGTAGTACCAATCGGCCGAAAAATGCAACAAAGAACCCGGAATAACCCAATCAATATTCCACTATTGAAAAAGAGCGGACCAAGTATAAGTGATTGATAATTGTTATGTTATCATGTATAGTAATAAATAATAAGAACAAGGATGTTACACATGTGTTGAATGATTAAGATAATATTTCAATTCTGAATAGTTTAAAAGCGATTGCTAAATTGTTCAACATCATTTGTTATTTTCTCTCTCTCTCTCTCTCTCTTATATATATATCTCTCTCTCTCTCTTATATATATATATATATATATATATATATATATATATATATATATATATATATATATATATATATATATATATATATATAAACGTATTGAACGTTGAACGGTTCAACACTATGAACTATTCAATTATATGACAATCAAACACACCCGAATTGTAATAGAGAATCATGAGAACAAAAGAATCAACTCACATAGTAACGGACTAACTGACAGAGTAACGGAAAATGACTACCGAAAAAAATATTTTATTTGGAATTTTCTTCTGATATTTCTAAAAAAAAAAGTTATAGATAGGTCAAGTCTGAGTGCCACATATTTAGTCTGCTTAGCACTTACTGAGTTTGTGTGTCGGTCTACGTACCACATAATGAGTCTATGTCGAATAGACTGAGTCTACATGTTAGTTTGCGTGATATAGACTGTCTACGTCGCAGTATGCATGTCACGTACTGAGTCTACATGTCAGGTGTGGCTAAAATATTACTTTCTCCGTCACAATTAAATAATCTTTAATTAAAAACAAAGAGTTGGAAAAATGCCGTTATCACACCTTATTTTTTGTTCAATTTACAATGGTACCTCTTACTTTGTATCAACTTTATGTTTTAAATACACAAAATAAGAATATAAAAGAACTTACATGGTAATGGCGCGTAACTCATTGGTAATGGATGAATCATTTTGCCAAAAATAAGCAGACGCCACTAGAGGTTCGAACTCTACCACCCTCATATTGAACAAACGTTGAGTGAGTCAGGTATGCCCCCCACATTATGAAATTGACAGCCGATTATGGGCCGGTCGAAGTTGCCAATTATCAACTTTTTTATCACAAATAAAAGAACTTTAGTTCATTTTCTTTTTTTATTTATTGAAGTGCGCTACAAACTTGAGACGACATAAATGGTAGTATCTCGTCCTATTACTAATGTCTACTTACTTTTTGCACACAATTTTAGAAAATTTCACTAACTTTATTCTCTACTAATTAGAAATTTTTTCTCTTCATGATAATTTCTTCTAATTGTTTAAAATACAGGGATATTTCAAAATGGAAAAATGGACATTTGAAATGAAATGGATGAATATATTATTAAATCGGGAAGGATGGAGGTAATATCATTTTTTAACAAACATAGAAAGTCTAATTTTAATTTTTCAAAAATGCTTTGTTAGTTTTTCGTTAATTCGTTAGTTTATCAATCATTGTGTTAGTTAATGTGTTAATTACTCTTTTAGTTTCTTTACTACGATTAAAGATTAATTGATTATAAATTTATGATCATGGCTCTATATACTTTTCTCTCCCTCCCATTTCCTATTATATATTCTCATTCATACAAAGATATATTCATTCAATCGAGTACCTCACCCCCAAAAAACACACACACGCACACATACACACACAATTTGTCTCTCATCGTAAAACAGAGAAAACAACATTCAAGTAGCGGTTGTGTGTACAATGCAGATACCTAAAATATTCATCCATCTCGCTTCATTCCTCATCCTCCTATTCCTCGTTGTTGTCATCACACCTGCTTCTTCTTCCACAACCCCTAGGTCTCAAGTCTCAACTCAAATATTTTTTTACGCTTGTTTATTGAATTACGTATTCACTCTATTTTCACAAATTCTTATGTACATTACTATCTATACACATTATCAGTGGCTTGAAAGTTGAAACTGAGACCATATTTTTAGCAAGTTGAAATTGAGACCATATTTTTAGCATTCAGATTTTATCAACTTACTCGTATAATTAAATTGTATGTTATTGTTTATACAGGAGTAACGAGATTGAAAAGTTTCAGAGCTCAAATAACTCATCAATGGCGGCAAGGTAATTAAAACAGAGTTCACCGACTCACTGAGTCGACTCAGTAGCTCCCAGACTTTGATACAAAATCTCAGCCGTTAGGATTCCGAGTTGGTTAGATCTGACCGTTTATGTTTCCTTTTTTTTTTTTTTTTTTTTTGTCTCCGGATTGCAATCCTTGTCTCAACATTCTAAAAACGAGTAAGCGTATTTGGGGTAACACCGTCATTTTACACAGATTCAAGGAATATTTTTTGTTTTTCTGTTAGTAATAGAAAATAACGGTTTTAGACGTAACAAACGAAGTCCGGTTTATTTGTTTTTCTCTCTCTCACACACACTAAACAGACACACGAATTAGTGAATTACAATTACAATTTATATTACATTACACGGTTCTGCACTTGTGCACGAATATTATTTTTACTTTTGAGCCCCACTCAGTTAATTCATAAGCATTGTGGTATTGTAGCATATATTTCTCGGCGACCTTCATGAATTGGGTGGATTTAATGACATTTACTTTTTTGGCTGTGTTTTTTTGGTATACATCACTTTGAGTATTTTTTGAAGAATGACAGATGTCTACATAAGCTTTTTAACTGTCTTTAACTTTCTTACATATTACATACGAGTATTACATACATATTACTGTATATATTATGGTGCAGTTAAAACCACAGCTCCACAAGTGAAATCTCTAAATTATGACCATAGTTGTTGCTTTTGTTAATTGTACATTGATCAATATGTTGCTGCTTTACCAAATTGATATGCAGAATCAAGGAGATTGAGATTTTGAACGAAAAGGCAGTCCAAGATCCTGAAGAAGTTGTCGCTATGGTTGAAATGTACGGTATTCTATCTCTATATATTATATGTATAGTTAAGTTATAGTTATTTGGAGTGTTTAATATATGTACATTTATATGTATACAAAATTGACAAGTTCTAAAATAGTCAAACATATAAATTTGAACACACTACCACTTGAACCCGGATACAGATGGGGCGGGTGTAAACATTTAATAAATTTTTTATTATCAGTAGGTGAGACGGATAGCCTTTTGGTTACACAATATTCCGCCACTCCACACTACATTCCCAAGAATTAGCTTTTTGCAGTGAATATGTCACATTTATTTATCACACTACATGCCAATGTAGATAAGTACACTAAAAAGATATTTATTGTTGTAGAAAAAGAAAGGTTTTGATTATGGCATTAATTTTTTGTATGTTTTAACGGTGGTTGTTGTGAGCTTCAAATCTTAGTCTTGAAATCCCTTTTTTTCTTTTTTCACTTTTGGTTCTTGATGTTAAGTACTGTATATTCACATTTAATTGCATTTGGAGACATTATGCTTTCAGATAGATGGGATTTTCAATAACTTCCTTTTTTTTTTTTTTTGTTAGAATTCAGTGTACAAACAGGTTGAATTCAAGCACCATGTGCTCCTGTGTATATGTCCTCAGCTCCCACATGGGGTCTTGCATTCATATCATTTCCCCTTTTTAGTAACTGATTAACAATTTGCTTCAATCTTACTGTTATTTTATACAGTAAATTTTATTGCTTTAAAAACTTAAGCCAATATATATGTTTTTAATATAATTTTAAAGTAGCTGTAGTGCAGAGTACGTTTATATATAATAATTAATTAACATTGTTTTACATATTGGCAGCCAAAATTTAAGATTTTGACATCTTTAGTACCTGCTTGTAGCAAAAGCCAAATGTCAATAATATTGGATTTTATTAAGAAACCGTTATTTGAAGAAACATATCATTACTTGGTGGTTGATTTGCTTTCTTGAAGAAGCTGTTGGGTTGTTGGCCATTGTATTTAAGTACAATTTAGGGCCACCGACACAATACATAGTTTTGTGGTGCATATTCTTTTAATTATCGAGAACTTTGCATACTGTTCAATTGGTCCACTATCAAATGAAAAAAGTAATTAGTAAAATTTGATGTAAAATTAAAAATGTGGACAACAAAGGCAGTAAAAGTCAATTTATTGAGAAAGACTGTAACTTTTAAGGTTAACGTTGAACAGGAGCATGAGGAACAGCACACAAAGGAGGAAACTTGGGTATTTTTCGTGTGGTACGGGTAACCCAATCGACGACTGCTGGCGGTGCGACCCTAACTGGCGGCGCAACCGCAAGCGCCTGGCGGATTGTGGCATCGGGTTCGGTCGGAACGCAATTGGAGGTCGTGATGGACGATATTACGTAGTCAACGACGCTCGTGATGATGACCCGGTCAACCCACGACCTGGCACCCTACGCCATGCTGTCATCCAAGAAGAACCGTTGTGGATCGTCTTCAAACGGGACATGGTGATCCAACTGAAAGAGGAACTTATTATGAACAGTTTCAAAACGATTGATGCTCGTGGGGTTAATGTACACATTGCAAATGGAGCGTGCATTACGGTTCAGTTTGTTACTAATATTATTATTCATGGTTTACATATACATGATTGTAAACCGACTGGGAATGCGTTGGTGCGAAGCTCGCCTTCACATTACGGTTGGAGAACAATGGCTGATGGTGATGCGATTTCTATTTTCGGGTCGAGTCATATTTGGGTTGATCATAATTCTTTATCTAATTGTGCTGATGGACTTGTGGATGCTGTTATGGGTTCTACTGCCATCACTATTTCAAACAATTACTTTACCCATCACAATGAGGTGCGCAAATCTTGATAAGTAATAAAAATAATAATCAAAAAATTCTATTTTACGACTCGAGAAATCTAATAATTCTTCAATTATTGTAGGTAATACTGCTGGGGCATAGTGATACTTATTTTAGAGACAAACTGATGCAAGTGACTATTGCATACAATCATTTTGGAGAAGGCCTTATCCAAAGAATGCCAAGGTATACCAAATAGTAGATAAAGTGAAATACGGAGTAATATATTTTGTATATTGACCCGTTTACTGATTTGGTTTATGTTTAATCATAAACGGTTCAAATTAACGAGTCAAATGGTTCAAATTTCAGATGCAGGCATGGGTATTTTCAT
This sequence comes from Rutidosis leptorrhynchoides, assembly GCF_046630445.1. Taxonomy (NCBI): domain Eukaryota; kingdom Viridiplantae; phylum Streptophyta; class Magnoliopsida; order Asterales; family Asteraceae; genus Rutidosis; species Rutidosis leptorrhynchoides. The sequence continues at coordinate 254,541,641 of NC_092333.1, forward strand.
GTGGTGAATAATGACTACACACATTGGGAGATGTATGCCATTGGTGGAAGTGCAAACCCAACCATCAATAGCCAAGGAAATAGATACCTTGCCCCTGCAAATCCATTTGCAAAGGAGGTACTAATACAAACTTGATTTATTTATCCACTTATTTAATTTTAAACTATTTTTACATTTTAAATTCAGATGGATTGATATGGATATTTCAAAATGTGTATTAAATTTTAGGTTACTAAAAGAGTGGATACAGATAGAAGCCATTGGCATGGATGGAATTGGAGATCAGAGGGTGACCTACTTCTTAATGGGGCTTATTTCATCCCATCAGGTGCGGGGGCCGCTGCCAGCTATGCCCGGGCCTCTAGTTTGGGTGCAAAGTCATCTACATTGGTTGGTACAATCACAGCTGGAGCTGGAGTTCTTAACTGTCGCAAAGGTGGTCGTTGCTAGCAGTATAATTAAGTCCTCGCTTTATTTGGTAAACAGTCGTTTTCTTTCAGTAGTTTCAACTCTTGCATATAAAATATATATATACACTTAAGATTACAATCATTCTCTTCGATCCTATTATTGTGGTTCGTTTTGTTCCATTGAAAGTAAACTGAAAATTAAACGGTATATGTGACCTTTATCTTTTTTTTTTTGACCTCGAACTATTAAAGTTTTTCACGGATGACCTTGGACTTAAATGATAAATAGTTAATATAGTATTCATATTTAAAAACGATTTTAAATGTCACTTTATTTTTATTTACATTATTAACTAAATGTTTGCTAATGATAGACAAAAATGATGTGGAAAATAGAAAGAAAGGAACCTTGTTCAGGTGAGTAATAAAAGGAAAAAATAATGTTTTTATCTACTCGAGCTTCAAACAAATGTGCCAACACATTTTGTGTTTTAGTATATCTTGTAATGTAATTGTAATGTAATATTATACTTGAGTTTAATTATCGAAGTTTATTTGAAGTTATTCAATATATATAATTCCATCATTAATTACATTTTTCATAATAAAAAAATTGATAAAACAATTTATTTGTACAAACTAAAATTTCTACCAATTAAATGTTTGTATATAAGAGTTTTAAGTAACAAATGTATAGATATAAGACCAATTACCTAAAAAACTTGTAATAACACAACTAGTGTACAGATATTATTGTATCAAAATGATTATTATGTAATGAAAATGATCAAAACATAAAATTCTAAAAATAATTACATTAGATTTCCTATATTAAACTACTTGCCATTTTGTATGTAAATACCTTTTGTATACTTACCATAGCTCCAAATTCATTTCTAAAATATAATGTCCATTCTGTTGATCCATTAATTGTGGTTAAGCAGGTTGGGAATGCTTAGTGGCCACAGGTGAATCTATCGATTTGTTGGTTTTAATAGAAACATGTCCACGAAGAAGATTTAGCTTTTGTGCTGTAACGACCCCAAATCCGTTTACCAAAAACGAAACACATTTTTTTTATAAGTTAGGTCTCATTAAACATCCACTTTACATAAACCTTTCCAAATAGTTTTAACCAAATACGCATTATCATAATGACACATTTAACATTTTAATATGACTCTTGGTACACAAATGACATATTACAAAAGCATTTGCAATAATGACCCAATTACACGAAATACGGGTTAATACACGATAACCCAACCCGATACCAAGAGCAAAATCCCGGGGACTACCAAATCCCCAATCCGCGTCCAATATGCAAAAGCTACCCCATCGAATCCAAGTGCTCCCACGCATCTAGACTAACAACTAGCTAGCTTCACATTCACAATATCTGTAAAAAGGTAAACAACGAGAGTGGTAAGCAAAACACTTAGTAAATGCAATAATTATACATATACGTATACAATTTACCTACTTACACCCACTTACACAAACACGCATAAAATCCCGCATATCAATGCACACAAGCTAGCATTTTCAAACGTATAAACTAGCACCATCATTAGCATATAATCTCAACAATATAAATGCTAAATAATAAGCAACACACAAAGCATCGATGTTTAAAACATCTGTTAGTATTTAAGGCTAGCCCCGCGAATGGTATCGTCAACATCGAACTTAAACCCCATCCGACCCATTTAATGTGGTATCGTCAACATCGAACTTAAAACCCACATATGAGGTATCGTCAACATCGAACTTTAACTCATCAAATCACTACAATAGTGGTATGGCATCGTCAACATCGAACTTTAACTACATACATGAGGTATCGTCAACACCGAACTTTAAACCCTCATCCAACAAACAATAGTGGTATGACATCGTCAACATCGAACTTTAAATCCATACATGAGGTATCGTCAACACCGAACTTTAAACCCTCATCCCGCAAATAAATAAACCGTATACATACATATATAATTATTCCACTCACCTTAGAATGCCCGCACAAGTCATGTATAACATGATCTCCGTTCTCAAATCCGAGCAAGTAACCACCTATATCACACATAGGTACAATATACACATAAATAGTCATTCTCTAAAAGAGAACCCGACACAAACATCCCTTAACCGAGAAATTACACCTTGCTCGCCAAAACCCGCCCATTTAACACCTAATGGACACAAACAATTTACCACTTCGGGTGGTAATTCAAATCCACTCTACAAAGTACAATTTAACCCAATTTATACTTTACACCAATTAGACCAACCTAGGTCTTAACACTAAATTACTACTTAGGTAGTAATCATTTCGAACTTCATTTACACAAAAACCACCACACGTGCAATATTGACCCATATTGCGTTTGACCACGTTCGACTTATGTTAAAATCCCATTTTAATCCAAAATTACATCCCACGATTTCTTTCATTCAAAAACGTCATTTAACATATAACAAAAGTGTTTAACATCCATTTATCCAAAATTAGCGTCATTACCAAAATTCGACCCATTTTAACACTTAACAAAAGTATTTAACATCCATTTATCCAAAATTAGCGTCATTACCAAAATTCGACCCAATCAAAGCCAACCCATTTTGACCAAAGTCATAAAAACGCCCAAAATCACTAACGACTAGTGAGTATATTTCCAAAACACTAATTAACACCTAAACCAAGTATTTACAAACTTGATTCACCAAAAATCAAGAACACTTGACCCATTTCAACACAAAACCCATTTTGTCCTAAATTAGAGTTTACACCCAAAATCAGGTCAACACAACACCAAAATCGCTAGTACACAAGTGTTCTAAGGTTTAAACCAACACATGCAAGACTCAAACTTACAATTTCATCAATCAAAACCCTAAGTCACCAATTTGGGTTTACTTACATGAATCTTACCCAAAAATCCCCAAAATCACAAGAAGTGGGTTCTACAATTCATCACTAACATAAACCCTAACCCAAACAAGAATCAAACAATGAAAATTGGAGTTAGAACTTACCACCGCTACCAAAATTTAGCTAGAAACGAGATGAACAACTTTAACACTAGCACTTTGGTGAGATTTCCACTTACTTTTCTCCAAATCAAGCTTTCTTACTCCAAAAGTCACCCTCTCTCTAAAATAAGATGGGAATGTTTTGTGTGGGTGAAAATGAGGCTTAAAATAGCCTTGGATCAGTTTTGATGATCCCAAACCGACCCAAAAGTGAAAAGACACAAATACCCCTAAATTAAACCCCAAAAACGAGTTCAAAATGGTCATTCAGCACTTCTGTCGCGTTTCGCAACTACCTGTCGCGTTTCGCGACACCCCAAATGCGATACACCTGACCAAATCGCGAAAAATTGACCAGGACCAAGTTTTTAAGGCTGTCTCGTTTTGACCATGTTTGTCGCGTTCCGCGATGTACCAAAACGCGACAAGTATGCTCCAAACGCGATAACTGCAGTTCTCAGCTTCCATTTAAAAGTTCAGGGACTGAGGTTGACAGATTCTGATTCTGATGTAAATTCTAAAAATGCATAAGTGTTAGGTTGACTTTCAGTGACACTTTCTGATGTATAAAATTCAGGGTGTTACAACTCTCCCCCACTTATAATGGATCACGTCCCCGTGATCTCCGTCACTTAACAAACCGGACTCACACCCAATGGTCCTCCAACATACCTCCAAAGTCGATGTCCACAATGATTTCCATTAACTCGAATATCTTCCCACACGCTAATAATCACTAGCGTGCATTACCGCAATAAACGGTATCTCATATTCTCAACGTCCAAATGCCCACTTAGGAAAATACGGAAAAACCATTATCCCTTCAAGTTCTCTCAGCTACAACTTGCAACAAGATACATCCATAACTCTATCACCCAACGCGATCTACTAGGTCCACAACGCCGTGAACCAAGTCTTGCATTGATCCAAATCGAGAAGGATCCATGCTGCGTTAAACTTCGTACTTCAACGGTCCATAAACGTATCAATCAACCAGTCAATCATGTATGTTCTCTACTTCAAGAACCAACTTCCCTCGTCTCCGCAACCGGGTTATTCCTTCAACGAAGAAACTTCGGTATCACCAAAATAATCACTTTATGGAAAACAAACTTTCCCATCGATCGATCCGCACACGACCATCAGTCTCTGGATTAATCCAGGACGACAATCATACACCACGAGCTAGACAAAACATCAACACTCAACACAGGGTTTCTCCCCTAAACCCTACAACACATCCATACAATACGGCTTCCTAGTATTAGCATGGAAACTATCCGTGTACTAGAATCCCGTCAATAACGAATTTTCATCACAACAATTCACAATGGGTCACGCGAACCACAAAAATATCCACCAACGCCCGGTAAATCCTTTTGCCTCAACCGTCCATTAAGGATGGCCTCGACATTTCAATGCAACTAATGGGTCACATCACTAGGGAAAACACCCTCGCAAATAAACAACATTCGTGTATCTCTATATGAGACAATCGGAACTGGCACTCCCCGCCTCACAATCATCCATAAAGTGGAATAATCCACTGACAATTTCCACGATCACGTTTCCCGACAGGGAAAATACAGTATCCACCACAATGTCGAACTCATAATCATTCAACAGTACTATTCAAGTTTTGCACCAACCCAAGTTTATATCACGAGAGCACCCGCTACGACAGTTACATTCTCTCACGTTCGTGATCCCAAACTTCACACTTGGTCTCATACCGCACTTGGTACTGCATGACCACCTTACATAAGAAGACTTACGCCTCACTTGATCCCGTCATCACAACTCTACATATAACATTTCGGAATCGTAACTCACAATCGTAACGCACGATCTCGAGTCAACATCAACAACCCGTCACTCTTCCTCGTTAGGAACTCTAAATCCCTATTGAGGCCTAACATTGTACACCCCGATAGTTCACTAAATTTAACACCACCTGAGCTTCCTCGGGCGGCAGTAAAAACTCCTCCACTTAGGATTCATCTCCACATTCTCACTGCCAAGATGATAACATCCCGCCGAATCGTAATTCCACGTCACACATGACCATTCTCACAGTTGGTTATAAACACCAAATCACCGTAAATTCACTTTAAGCTCTCAGAGCCGTCATACACAATCACTTGAGATGTCGTATACGCGACGACATCGCATCTTCATACCACAAATCACAATCAACTACCTTAATTGTTCGCAAAGCGAACTCCACCAAAGTCCTACATATGCCTCTAAGCCTAGGCATATGCCACTCCGCTTTATTAGTCGTGCTTCTCAGTCGAGATCACCCGACCTTCCCCTTAATGAACCTTTATCAACAATTGATCACCCTCATTGAGAAGAGTGACCAATCTGACATAATAATTGTATCGACAACAATATCAACACTTCGTCATACCCTTCGGCCTAGCCGACCATTGAGTGCATCACCAGCTCACCGATCATCTTTACCCGTCTATCACTTAAAAAGCAACAAGATTCGCTCATCCGTCACTTAATAAGAAGTATCTAACGCAATGCTCTTAAACTTCGACTTTTGTAACCGTCGAATTACTATTATAATCTCCGTTGCTTCTAAGGGTATCTCACGGTCACCCTAATCACAAAGTGATCACACCACTACCGAAGTTGAACATTACACTAGTAGGTATAAAGGGGCACCTGACGTAATGTCATGCAGACTCCCACCACAATCTACTAAAATTTAGAAACTCGATCTTTGGGTTTCATACACCCGATGTCACCCAACTCTCCACAGTAATGACCCAAAGTCATGCCTGCCCGACAAACCTTACGATTTATTGTCTTATCAAAAGTTCCTAGCGATCACACGTCACCCACAATTTCCACAAGGCCAAACGATCTAGCCTCACGAAACCTTTCATCTAACACTAAAGAGATGCTTGGGAACACCAAGTCTTACACCCTTCCACACGTCGCCAATACCACTACAAGGGGTATTCCGTTAGGAATGTTACCCTATAATCCACAACTCACTAACACAATCATCGCCATACGGGTCTCACTCACATGAGTTTAACGACCCGAAGACTCCTTGACTCGCCAATTCCAAGGCGAATCACCACTAGAATCCCTACACGATTCTCTAACCACACACTCTACCAAGTGTAGCCCAATACCACCATCATTAGACTTGTTGCATCCCATTACGGAATTCAAGTCCTCGGCGCACATAAACGCACACCATTATTTGTTATCCTATTGACGATGGGTAACCACAACCAATGACAATCTCAATAGTGAAACCACTACTTAGGGTGGCTAAACATGCACCAAACTCGTTAGTTTCGCTCACTCACCTTGACTAACCGAAACCACCGTAACAATTTCTGACTCACAACGAATTCGATGTGACAACAAACACATCACCCGAGACCACTAAATCCTAGGAACCAATAACAGATTCCTATTTCGTCCCGAAAATACCCCAACCATGCCACATATCCTCCGTTCGGTACTCGTCATGTTGTACCAAGATACATTTTCGTAATAATGGTGATCAGTCACTATTAGAATTACGTACCTTACCATATTCACATGGTCATGCAAAGTACTTTACCTGGACTGGTGCACCATTCACACAAAATAACATGCGATAACTCCTAGTACCCGAATGACCAAAGTTCTTACGGTGAACTTGATCACTCAAAATCGCCAAACATCCGAATCTCTCCAATAGATTCGTCTCTAGGACACTGCACTAATAGATACCGGTATATGCACCTATATATAATATAATAATAAGTATACACACGTACACCGTAACAACAAGTCAACCTACAACCTAGGTGACTATCACTAAAGCAACGTCCAAGTTCGCCTACTCACATTAGGCACTAGCTATCTAAGGCGCTAATTTACAAACGAAATAAAGCCCCACATAATCACGCTTTGGCCAAACACAAGTCCTAGTTAGTCACCTACTCTAAGGCATTAACAAATCTCAATCCGACCCGTATTCCTACAAGTCCCGCAAAGAACACACCACTGTTAAATAAGTCTAAGACTAGGCACCTATTCCAAGGTCACCTAATTCCCTTAGACTATGCTCTGATACCACTTGTAACGACCATAAATCCGTTTACCAAAAACGGAGCACATTTTTGTATAAGTTAGGTCCCATTAAACATCCACTTTACATAAACCATTCCAAATAGTTTTAACCGAATACGCATTATCATAATGACACATTTAACATTTCAATATGACTTTTGGTACACAAATGACATATTACAAAAGCATTTGAAATAATGAACCAATCACAAGAAATACGGGTTAATACACGATAACCCAACCCGATACCAAGAGCATAATCCCGGGGACTACCAAATCCCCAATCCACGTCCAATATCCAAAAGCTACCCCATCGAGCCCAAGTGCTCCCACGCATCTAGACTAACAACTAGCTAGCTTCACATTCACATTACCTGTAAAAAGGTAAACAACGAGAGGGGTAAGAAAAACGCTTAGTGAATGCAATAATTATACATATACATATACAATTTACCTACTTGCACCCACTTACACAAACACACATAAAATCCCGCATATCAATGCACACGAGCTAGCATTTTCAAACGTATAAACTAGCACCATCATTAGCATATAATCTCAACAATATAAATGCTAAATAATAAGCAACACACAAAGCATCGATGTTCAAAACATCCGTTAGAATTTAAGCCTAGCCCCGCGAATGGTATCGTCAACATCAAACTTAAACCCCATCCGCCCCATTTAATGTGGTATTGTTAACATCGAACTTAAAACCCACATATGAGGTATCGTCAACATCGAACTTTAACCCCTCATCAAATCACTACAATAGTGGTATGGCATCGTCAACATCGAACTTTAACTCCATACATGAGGTATCGTCAACACCGAACTTTAAACCCTTATCCAACAAACAATAGCGGTATGGCATCCTCAACATCGAACTTTAAATCCATACAAGAGGTATCGTCAACACCGAACTTTAAACCCTCATCGAACAATAACACACACAAGGATATGGTATCGTCACATTGAACTTTAAACCCATATCCCGCAAATAAATAAGCCGTATACATACATATATAATTATTCCACTCACCTTGGAATGCCCGCACAAGTCATGTATAACATGATCTCCGTCCTCAAATCCGAGCAAGTAACCACCTATATCACACATATGTACAATATACAGATAAATAGCCATTCTTTAAAAGAGAACCCGACACAAACATCCCTTAACCGAGGGATTACACCTTGCTCGTCAAAACCCGCCCATTTAACACCAAATGTACACAAACCATTTACCACTTCGGGTGGTAATTCAAATTCACTCTACAAAGTACAATTTAAACCCAATTTATACTTTACACCAATTAGACCAACCTAGGTCTTAACACTAAATTACTACTTAGGTAGTAATCATTTCGAACGTCATTTACACAAAAACCACCACACGTCTAACATTGACCCATATTGTGTTTAACCACGTTTGACTTATGTTAAAATACCATTTTAATCCAAAATCACTTCCCACGATTTTTTCATTCAAAAACGTCATTTAACACTTAACAAAAGTGTTTAACATCCATTTATCCAAAATTAGTGTCATTACCAAAATTCGACCCATTTTAACACTTAACAAAAGTGTTTAACATCCATTTATCCAAACTTAGCGTCATTACCAAAATTCAACCCAATCAAAGTCAACCCATTTTGACCAAAGTCATAAAAACACCCAAAATCACTAACGACTAGTGAGTATATTTCCAAAACACTAATTAACACCTAAACAAGTATTTACATATTTGATTCACCAAAAATCAACAACACTTGACCCATTTCAACACAAAACCCGTTTTGACCTAATTTAGAGTTTACACCCAAAATCAAGTCAACACAACACCAAAATCGCTAGTACACAAGTGTTCTAAGGTTTAAACCAACACATGCAAGACCCAAACTTACAATTTCATCAATCAAAACCCTAAGTCACCAATTTGGGTTTACTTACATGAATCTTACCCAAAAACCCCCAAAATCACAAGAAGTGGGTTCTACAACTCATCACTAACATAAACCCTAATCCAAACAAGAATCAAACAATGAAAATCGGAGTTAGAACTTACCACCACTACCAAAATGTAGCTAGAAAAGAGATGAACAACTTTAACACTAGCACTTTGGTGAGATTTCCACTTCTTCTTCTCCAAATCAAGCTTTCTCACTCTAAAAGTCACCCTCTCTATCTAAAATAATATGGGAGTGTTTTGTGTGGGTGAAAATGAGGCTTAAAAGAGCCTTGGATCAGTTTTGATGATCTCAAACCGACCCCAAAGTGAAAAGACACAAATACCCCCAAATTAAATCGCAAAAACGAGTTCAAAATGGTCATTCAGCACTTCTGTCGTGTTTCGCGACTACTTGTCGCGTTTCGCGACACCTCAAATGCGATACACCTAACCAAATCGCGACAAATTGACCAGGACCAAGTTTTTAAGGCTGTCGCATTTTGACCATGTTTGTCGCGTTCCGTGACGTACCAAAACGCGACAAGTATGTTCCAAACGCGATAACTGCAGTTCTCAGCTTTCATTTAAAAGTTCAAGGACTGAGGATACAGATTCTGATTCTGATGTAAATTCTGAAAATGCATAAGTGTTAGGTTGACTTTCAGTGACACTTTCTGATGTATAAAATTCAGGGTGTTACATGTGCAGGTGGTAATGCTCGACTAATTACTTTCCACTGTGTAGATGTTTTTTGAGTTTGTCAATTTATTGTGTTGATAATTCTATAGTGGGTCAAATCACAAATAAAGAAGATAAATATCATCATTGTTTAATAAAATTATCAAACAAAAAAAGATGAAAGAAACCGGTTTAATACCGAATGCAGTTGCAAATTATATTGACCAATCTATTAACAATCTCATTTCAATGATATTGATCACGAGTAAATCGATGAAGAGGAATATGTAACTGAACTAAAAAAATTTCTTGATTCTTTCAATATTAATTCTATATAATGTATAGTTTTTAACTTTTGTTGATTTAAGATTCGATTATCAATACAACTTGAACTACTTATTAATCTTCAAATAATATTGTTGAGATGTGCATTAACGATCAACACAATTTCATCTATTGATTCTTATATAAAAGTTTATGATTTTCGTTTCATCGTAATTGACCTAAAAAATACTATATAAAATACTATAATAAAAAACTGCTTTGACCAATAAAAAACCATGCAAATTCTAAGATGAAAGTGTAGCTTATACCGATATTATGTGTTTCAATTTTTTATATGATTTTTTTAACATTAATATACAATTTCAATTTGACCCATAAAAAAATTCTGCGAATTCGCGGGCTTTAACCTAGTTTTTCATAATAAAAAACTAGAAAAGCAATTCATTAGTACAAACTAAAATTTCTACCAATGAAATGTTTGTATATAAGAATTTTAAGTAACAAATGTATAGATATAAAACCAATTACCTAAAAAAACTCGCAGTCATACAACTAGTATACAGACCAATAAACATCTTAAATCAACGAACTAATAATCCCTGTAAATAAGGGATCCAAAAATATATATTGATGGGTGCAAGTGCAAAAATAATTTCACAATAATACATATTTTTTTAGCAAGAACAAAAATATAAATTCAAAGTGATCCGAAGATCAAAAGAGTTACAAGTGAGACAGACTAGTCCGTTTGGATATTCTCTAAACGATCTAGTTGTACAACCGAACTAACTAACCAAATTGAAAGTGATCCGAAGTTCTCAAGGCTTGCAAGTGAGACAGACTAGTCAAACACAGCTCTAAACGATCTAGTTCTACAACCGAACTAACTAACCAAATTGAACATACAAATCTAGTATTCCCTCTGTCTCATATCTATCGTTCACTATATATTTTGAATGTTCCAAATTAATTGTCTACGTTTATAAATAGATAAGAATAATGAGATAATTTTATTTTATACCACTAGTTTATGCATGTAAGATAAAAAAAAAATTAGGTAATAGGTAAAAGGTTTTTTTTTTTTGAAAAGCAAGATAATATATTATTAATAAATGGAGTTACAAGGCCCTATACATATCTATACATTGATGAAACGGAATTACAAAAAGGAGGCTATAAAGTCGCGGGTAACCAACGAATGCCAATAAAACTAAAGAGGGAATAAGAACTTGAAAGAAACAAGCCGGACTAGAGAGGATAACAGTGACGATCTAGCGCCAACAAAGTTACACAAACTAGCCCGATTAATCAAACCCTCAATAGAAGAAATGGAATCTGTGGGTTACACATAAGTGTTAGTAGAAGATTAGCCAATCCCAACACGGTGGGGAGAATCTGCAACGAAGAAGGAAGGATTTATAAGCCATTGATGCCACTCGATTAATTTCTTTTTACGTGATCTTTTAGAAATCCAACAATAACTTTGGGATTGTATTTCGGATAGAATCGATCCAGGGGACCACCTTTTTTTGGAGAAAACTTTCTGTTTCCTATGTTTTCAAATTATGTAGCAAGTTATCCATTTGGTAGCTTGCCATAATGAAGAGCCGAAATTGTTGAGCGCGAACGGTTGATTATTGATAATGGCGTCGTTAAGATTGGAGATTAAAGAGACATCTTGGGCCCACTAATCAAGAACAAGTTTCCATATGAGTGCCGTTTTTGGACAAGAACTGAGGATATGTTCGGTGGTTTCAATATCCGATTCACATAAAGGGCATAAAGTGGAATCGAGATCAATGCCCCTTTTGTCAATTTCGAATCGAACCGGGATCTTTTTTTGAATGGATCACCAGATGAAGATATATACTTTTTGCGGAAGAAGTTTGTTACGGGGAATCGATAAGCTTAAAGCGTTACTCCCTAACTTTAGAGAGTTGATCAAAAGTGTCAAAGATTTGGTGGTGAAAATTCCTGTGGGGTCTAGATTGTATTTTCAGGAGTCTTGCCTGTCGGATAAAGTTACGGAAGATATAATGTTGTTTAATTCCATGAGGTCGTTTGTAGCCCGACCACTAGGAGGCCTTGACCAACACCAATTACCAAATGAGGACCCATTGCAATGTGTAATTCTTTCAGCGATTGAAGCATCTTTATTTGTCTCAAGCATGTATAATCTGTGAAAAAGCGTGCTAAATCGTTCCGAGCCAAACCATGCGTCATTCCAAAAATTGATGGAGGCGCCATTCCTGAGACATTTTGAGATGGAAGAGGAGAATGAGGCGCCTGTGTTGTCCGCAATTTTTCTAGCTTTAATAATTTCTTTCCAAACCGTGCGACCTGAAATATTCCTGCAAGAAACGTTAGATTCCAACCCCCCCCCCCCCCCCCCCCCCCCCGTAGATACTGGTAATAATTTTTACCCAAAGTGCGTGTTTCTCATTTTTGAAGCGCCACCACCATTTACATAGTAGTGAGATGTTTTTACTAAAAAGAGAACCAACATTTAAACCACCTTTATCGTAGGGTAAAAGAATTTGATCCCATTTTATCCAATTAATTTTATTTTCAGTTGATGACCCGCCCTAAAAAAATTTGTGTCTTTTAGATTCAAGGAGGCTAAGGATGGAGGAGGGAGCATGAAAGAGGGAGAAATAATAGAGTGGTATGCTGCTTAAGATATATTTAATGAGTGTTAGTCGACCTCCGAAATAGATCGATTTAGCCACCCAGTCAGAAAGTCTTTTGTCGAACTTTTCGACGATTGGTTTCCAGGAGGAAGGATGAGATGAAGGCACACCGATGGGAAAACCAAGGTAATTGAATGGAAAAGTGCCAGAAGAACAGCTAATATAATTGGCCATATCTTCAATCTCTTGGGGAGAAGTACCGAAACCGTATAGTTTGCTTTTTGGAAGTTAACTTTGAGTCCAGAGATTTTCTCGAAGCATTTGAGGAGTTTGAAAATGTGTTTAGCATTTCTTTTACTCCATTCCCCGAAAAAAATTGTGTCGTCAGCGTACTGAAGGTGAGTGACAGAGATATTGTCATTGCCAACATTGATTCCACGCAGATGACCACTAGATAAGGCTCGTTTAGTGAGGATGTTAAGGCCTTCGGCGACGATGATGAAGAGAAAAGGTGAGATTGGGTCACCTTGGCGAATACCTCTTTCGGGGTAGAATTCGTCAGTGGGAGAGCCATTGATTAAAACGGAGATAGATGAGGAAGAGAGACAAGCACGAATGAAGCTAATCCATTTATTACTGAACCCCATGTAGTGCATGGTGTTAAATAGGAAGTCCCATTCGATACAGTCAAAAGCTTTTTCGAAGTCGACTTTGAAAATGAGACCTTTACGTTTTTTTCGTTTAAGTTTATCTATGATTTCATTTGCGATTAGCACGCTATCTAGGATGTTGCGACCTTTGAGGAAGGCTGATTGTTCAGCCCCAATGACCTTATGGATGACTTTGGCAAGACGGTTAAAGAGGATTTTGGTAAGGATTTTATAATAGCTTCCAATTAGACAAATAGGGCGATATTCATTCAAGCCAATAGGGTTAGGTTTTTTGGGGATGAGTGTGAAGAAGGATGCATTACAGCCTTTGGAAATTTCGGAGTTGGACCAAAACCAATCTAGCGCTTTAATGAGATCGTGTTTTATGAGATCCCAGTATTTTTTGAAGAATTTCATGTTAAAACCATCAGGACCAGGTGCTTTCGAGCTTTCGCAGTCATGGATAGCTTCCCAAATTTCCTTTTCAAGGAATTCGGATTCAAGAAAGAGGTTATCTTGTGTGGAAATGAATTCAAGGTGAGGTGCATTATCAAAAGGACAGTGATTGTTAAGTTTGTTGGATTTAAATAGATTTTTGAAATAAAGATATGTTTCATGTTTTATGACGTTGGGATCTTCAATCCAAGTTCCATTAAGAGATAAACCGTGTAAATTATTTTTACTATTACGTTTTTAATGAAATTATGGAAGTATTTCGAATTTTCATCTCCTTCGAGGGCCCATTTAATTCGAGATTTTTGTTTTAACATGTTTGCTTTCTTTTTTTCTTTATCTAGATGTGAAAATTTATCTTCAAGCCATTTGTTTTTCTCGGATTCGAATAGAGGTCTAGTTTCAGCTAAAGCTTCCCATTCGTTAATGTTTTTAAGTGATCTAGAATTTGAGTATCAAGATTATCGAGTTGAGCACTATGTTTTTTAAGTTCCAATTTGACGTTTTTCAGTTTGTTACGGAGGATACAATCGGGACGATTTCCAGTCATAGGGATAGACCAGGCCCGAGTGATGATCGAATCAGTGTCTTTGAGGTCAAGCCAAGTGTTAAAGACACGAATAGGTTTAGGGTCAGAGTTGAAATAAGTGTTCCTAAGGAGTATAGGACAATGGTCAGATAGATCACGGTCGAGAGTTTTAGAGGAGATGTTAGGCCATAATTTTAGAATGTCATCTGAAACGAGGAATCTGTCTATTTTACTGAATTTCATTCTTTTTATGCAGATTCTAGTGAATTTTTTACCGCCAAGGGGGATGTCAATTAATCCGAAATTGTTAATGAAGTTATTAAAGTTAGTATCCCATTGTTGATTGAACACACAATTCATGCGTTCTGAGGCTTTTCTAACTTCGTTAAAGTCACCGAATATGATGAAAGGGGATGTGAGGGAGTTTATAAGGGATGATAACTCAGACCATAGTCTTTGTTTTTTAGAAGAGGAGTGTGGACCGTAAACATTTATGAATGTAATCTTAGAATCATAACCCAGCCATGATCCGCAAAATGCAAGAAAAAATTCACCTTCAATAGCGTGATCGAAGATGAATGTATTACAGTCCCAAATAGTGATGATTCCCCCTGATGCCCCAACCGAATCTTTTTGGACGAATTTGAAGTCGGAGTTTCCCCAGAATGATTCAATGATGTTGTCTTGAGTATGTTCACATTTAGTTTCTTGTAGTCCAAGTATTGTTGGTTTCTCTTTGTTACAAATACGTTTAAGCCAATTAATTTTACCCAATTGCCCAAGTCCCCGAATTTTAAGAGATATCGTACACATTATAAAAATAAGATAAAAAACGAGAGAAAAGGAAAGATGTTACCAGGTATTCCACCGGATACGATGTTATGTCCAAGTTCGTTTGTGTCCAAGCTTTTGTCTTTAGAGGAGTTCGATAATTTCTTATTAATACTACATCCAGGTGCGGTGACAGAAACATGAGTGTGACTTGATGCATTATCCTCATTTAAAGACGATGTTTTGCAACGTTTAGAGAGTTGTGAAAAACGTAGTTTTTGGCCGCTTCTAGCTAGATGTTTGATATACAACATGTTAGATCTTGGCCGATTTTTCAGATTAGGGATAGGGACCTCGGTTGGGATACGGGTTGAGGATTTGGATTTTAAAATATCGTCTTTGATGCTTCTCTTAAAAGGGTGCTCTTTTTCTTTTGGGATCAATTTCGGTTTAAATTCAGAGGTGAGCTTATGTTTTGTTTTGGGTTTGTTCTTACCGATATGGATAAGATCGTTAAGGTTGAATGGGTCGGAAGATGTGGTTGCGGTATGGGGTGGAGGTGGGTCGGGCATGAGATTCATGGGAGAGATAGGTTGATTCTGTTTAGGTGATTGGGGGGTAATAGGGATCGAGGCAGGCATAAATGTATCAAGGTTATCAGTGTGTTGGACGCTATAATAAAGTGGGGAATTTATCGATGGGCTTGTATTTCGATTTGGAAGGATGTTGGGCTGAGAAGGTATTGGGCTTGGTGTGTTTTGAATAGTAGGTGGATTTGAATTTATGGGTTGGGCAGGAGGGATAATAGGATTAACTGGAGGTGTATCCGTTTGTGCTTTGGGAAGTAGAGAGGGGTCGGGACTTGGTGAATCTGGGATAACTTCATTAAAACCGTAGTCTTTGTAGCAATTATTATTTGTTTATTTCGAGCCGTTGCTACAATTATGACCATCATTAATGCCGAAACAATTGGTTTCCATACGTTTGGTATTGCCAGATTGAGGAGTCGAAGAGTTTTGATCAGAGATGTTGTCGGTGTTTAACGTTTCGAGGTTTTGCTGTGAATGATCTTTAGGAGGGTTACCTTCAAACGAATCATCATCATCCATGTTAGATTCTTCATCCGAAATCTGGTCATCGTTATCCGATTCATCGCTCGAGGAATAATCAGAAGGTGTGTCATCATGGTAATTAAACATTGAAAAGTTTTGAAGCTCTTTAACATACACCAACGTTTTCTTAGATTCATCGTGACAGATAATGGCATGTGAATCAATAGGTTTAAAATCGTTGGTTTTTATGATTACCGAACCATGAGATAGGTCTTGGTTATCTTCGTTGGAGATAGAGCAGTTGATAGTGTCGATAACTTGACCCCAATTGTTTGCAATATCATGAAAGGTGGAATCTAACCAACATGTAATCGGAACCCCAAAGATGTTAACGTAAGCTAGACGACCTGAAGTAGAATATTCTTCAGGGTCCCATGGATTGATATC
Source organism: Rutidosis leptorrhynchoides (assembly GCF_046630445.1). Classification (NCBI taxonomy): domain Eukaryota; kingdom Viridiplantae; phylum Streptophyta; class Magnoliopsida; order Asterales; family Asteraceae; genus Rutidosis; species Rutidosis leptorrhynchoides. The sequence continues at coordinate 254,558,620 of NC_092333.1, forward strand.
ATTGAGCCAATTCCATAAAGGGTGACTTTGGTTATTAAGCATATCGAGGGCCGGTCTTTTATCATCGTAAATAAGCATAATGTCGTGACCGCCGAGATATTTGATCGTGAATCCATCCAGATTTTCGCTTTGGCATATCTCATGAAAATATTCGAGGTATTCAAGATCCTTAACCTTACCAATGACAGCATGACCAAGTAAATCAAGTAATGGTTCATTCGGGTTTACCTTAATAGATGGAGTGTTGGTGCCGTTTGGTTTCTTGTTCGAAAATGCCTCCATAAAGCTTCGTTCATCAATCGTTTTGGAAATGTTAGAGTTAGGAACACGAGTGTTGTCTTGTTTAGGTGCATGCAGGAGAAGGATTAGAGGCATCACCCAGTTTCTTATCCCAAGCTTTATATACCTTAAGTAAACATTCTCCAGCAATGACAAGATTGAGTCTTCTAGCCAATGAATCCTTATGATACTCAGGGACATCGATGAATCGAACGAAACCGAATCTTTTGCCATTTTTTAGGGTTTTCTTAGAGATGTAAACCTCATGTGTATTCCCATATCTTTTGAAAATGGTCCAAAGATCCACTGATGTCCAATTATCAGGAAAATTATAGAACAAATATGAAGTAATACGATTCTTGTCAATCGGTTTAAGAGGTGGTGATGTGTTAGGATTCTTATTGCCGAATTGTTTGATGAGATTTCTCGCTGATTCACGTTGTTTGAATTGATTGTAAATGAGATTAGAAGATGAATTGAGGTTGGTGATTTTAGGGTTAGGGTTATGAGAATCGGTTTGGTTTTGAGAAGAAGATTGGTTTTTACGATTACCATGTTCAACCTTAACCCAGATGCCTTCATTTATCGGTCTGTAATGGATATGATCTGTGGTGGTGTCGGGTTTGTAGTGGCGGCGGTTGGAGGAATTGGGTGTAAAAGGGGAAGTCGAGATGTGAAACATGGTGCAAGTATTATAGATCGATTAAAATGACAGTAAAGAAGACAAAGAAAACAAAAGAAACTAATATCTGTTATCGGAAAATGATGCCGGCAATGGAACAGTAGAAGAAGGTGATGAAACAGTAGAAGAAGATGAAGAGAGCATTTTTAGGTGTACATCCAAAGACACTTCAAGTACTCTTACAAAATTGAATAAAATATACGATTTAATGATAATGTTTCCTTAACTGCGTATTTTTTCTTTAGAGCAATAGATTTGAAACGGATGAAATATTAACAACTACCGACTTGAAACTACAGTAAATTGAACAACCCTACATCCATGACTAAAACCAAATACGATCCAGATCACCCGACAACTCAATCCTAGACGACCAAATTTCTCCGAAGCTCCTAAATCTACACAACCAAAAGAACATGTTACCTATAATCCTCTTAAACCCACACAAACATGACTCCAAAGGGGACCACCCAAACAAATCGCCACTCTATTTCGATAACCAACATTAGTAAAGCTGAAAATGTGACGACCCGGAAATTTTTGACCAAATTTAAACTTGATCTATATTTGATTTTGACACAAGAAGCAAAGTCTATTTAATTGAATCTCAAAAACTTTGAACTGTTCCATATATTCATTTGACCTTTGACTATTCCTATGATTCACGAACGTTTATTTGTAGATAGAAATGTATGTACTTAAATATATATTATATATATATAATGGTAAATGGTAATATTACAAAATTTAGTTATTTGAATTAATTATGTAAATAAAGTAATAGTATATGATATCATAATTTAAAATGCATCTATATATGTAAATAAAGTATATTGAATATATATATTTGATTTTGAATTTATTTAGTAAACAATAGTAGCACTCATTTATCATTCAATTAATAGTAAACCAGTTAAAAACAAAATTATGTGATTTTAAAAGAAACGGTGATACGAAAATGAGTTCTATAAATTTTAGGCTTATTAAAAATGTATTTAGGAACTATTTGTTAAGTTTTAACATTTTTTATATTTTACCCATAAATGAGAGGGACAGTTGATGTAATTTTTATTTAATAAATTAAGGATCAAATTTTATACCATAATGACCAAAATAAATAAATATATTTAATTTAAAATTTTGAGATTTTTCTGAGAACTTTTAATCCACCACGGAGTACGAAATAATAGTTCGTTAAAACTGTTGGTAAGATATTTAAATTAGAAGCACGTTTATTATTATTAATATTATTATATTATATTTATTGAATCCGTGAATCAAATTAATTGAATTAGGATTACTGTATTTGATTGAATGCGTAACTGAATTGAAATATTTGAATTAAGTTACTATTACTGATTGCTAGTTACACATTTTAATCTTGGAATTTAGTATCTTATTAAAAATTTTAATTCCTTTATGTGCTGTAAAGTTTCTTCTTATGAGTTGGATAATGGATTCCTTGAATCGGATGTTAGTAGTATTACTATTATTTGACCTTATGCACATATATATCTTACACTTACTCACCAACAAAAACCCATGTAACCTTCCTCAATTTAACATTAACAAATTGCTTCACAAAAACATATATGTTTCTTCTATATTATCCTATTAGTTTGATCATTCGTTGAAGTTACAAACCCAAGTTAACCATCGACTTCTAATGAGTCACAACGCTAATCGATCCAGCCAACATCTATCACATTCGATAAACCCATCTCAACTTAAATACCATCAACACTACCACCTCGGCTCACCTTCACAATCAACAAACCATTGATATAACCTCATCACCTTAAACCCACTCGGATTACAACCACCTTAAACCAACTTAACCTCCATCTTCTTATTTTTTCTTTGTGTACAACGGAACACCCATCAACATCCATCACCCTCTCATCGTTGAACCCTCATCACCCTTATTTTTTATTCAACCACCATCTTTACATAAACTCAAAGCTAGCTGCTCTTGCTTCAGTTATTGGTTGAACAGACACCATCATCATCTATCTGGTTTCTATTTTTGATCACCCTAAAACTATCTTAAACGAAAACCACTCCACAACTGCCACCAAGAAAACCACCAACACTTTTTATTTTCCTGCTATAGCACCGTAAACCATCACCCAAAACCACCATCATCATCATTAACGCTGCTGTATACTACTGATGTGACTCTTTATCTATTTCTAATTCGAACCAAACAAAACACCATTGACCTTGATAACTTTTTGAACAACCACCATCGAACCTCACTTCACTTACTGCTGTATATTCTATGTTGCAACCCATGAAACCACCTAAAAAACCACCGCCAATTCTGCTGTATATCATCTGTTTCTTTTCAATCATGAACGACCCAAACAACCCACCAAAACAACCATCAAACTGCCATATTTTTCACTGTATTGCTGCTATACGATCCCTTTTCTATTTATGTTTTAAACGAGATAATGATGGTGAAGTTTTACTACGAATAGAATGATGATTGTGATGACCCGGAAAATTCCGACCAAATTTAAACTTGATCTTTATTTGATTACGACACGATAAGCAAAGTCTGTAATGTTGAGTCAAAATTTTTGAACTGTTTACATGGATTCATTTAACCCTGTGACTATTTCTAACGATTCACGAACAGTTGTTGTAAATAAATGTGTGTATATATATATATATATATATATATATATATAATTATAAGTGTATATATTAAATTAAATTAAAATAATACAAATAAATCATTCAAACTGAATTGAAAATTTAAAGTAATGAATAAAATAATTGGATTATTAATAAAATGAATAAATTATATAATTAATAAATATAACATAAATAATAATTTATAATATTCTGTACAAGTTAAAATGTAGTGGTTATAAGTTTATTACTCTTGGTATTATAATAAAAATAAACATAATAATATTAATATTAGTATTAATAATTGTATGATAAATATGAAACCAAATATGTACAAATTATTATATTAGTGTTAATATTATTATTATCATTTAATAATATCCATATTATTAAAATTAGTATTATTATTAGTGTTACTAATAATGTTATCATTAAACTTATCCTTATTGTTATTACTAATATCATTATATTGTTATAATATTTACTTTTATTAGTTTTATAAGCATTTTTATAGTTATTATTATTATTATTATTATTGTTATTTATTAGTATTATGATTAATTAGTGTTATTATTATCAATAATTATCAAAAAATAATACATGTTATTATTATTAACATTAATAATAAAATTATCATCATTTTTTTATTATTAGAATCATTATAATTTATTATTAATATAATTACTATTATTAATAATACATTTATTAATTATTAACTTATTTATTTATTATATAAACTATAAATATTAAAACAAACCATACCATTTTGTTAAAAGTAGCAATCAAACTATGTATAATTTGTTTCTTGTCCCTGATTTGATTATAAAACAGAATCCATATCAGAATCAAATTCGTACAAAATTATTGGAACCAGCCATCGATTTATTTTTTATATTTTTCTGATTGAATATTGTGTCTCAAATTCGTTACCAGTCTTAATCACTTTTCATTGCAGACAAATCCATCATATCATCTTTATTAAACTTCAACTATACAATGTCTATGATAATGTAAAACCATACTCTTATGCAATTGGGGATTTAAAACCAAAAACACAGAAAAATAAAAGTCGTACCCCTGTTCTTGATAACTTTTTGCAAAAATCTCGAATCCAAATCAAAATTCAAATTCCTTAAATGCAGTAAGGTTAGGATTTATCTAATTAACCTTTCTGTAAATTCTCAAGTCTTAATTTGCGAAATCAAAAACGAATTTTCGAGTCAAAGTTTGATTTCAAAAAGTCAACTAATATGTTCATCACGAAATTCGATTGAGTTTTGATGTTTAAATTTAAATTGATTGTACATAAAGTTTATAGGATAGATTTGAAACATATTTCATGTTGGGATCGCGATCTAAAACACTCTAAATTTTTGAATACGATTTGGACTTTGAAAACGGTTACAGGTCTGTTTATAAACGAATTCTTTTAATTAATTTTTTTGTTTTAATTAATCCAATACCACTCTAATTGTTTCCGGGTCTTAAAACTAAATAGATATAATGTTAATTATGGGCAAGAACCATTTGAATTTTGAAATTATAGTTGGAGTTCACAAGTGTTCCTTGGTATCGGCTTCTACAAATCTTTTTAATTTTTCCATTCCTGTTGGTCAAGAACACATACAACCAGGATGTTTCTATGTCTGTTACATATCCTAAATCAATTTAGCATTTTGAACTGGTCTCTGGTCGATTGGTATTAGAGAAGAAGAAAGGGAAATAGTGTAATACGGGTTATAAATATTTCATATGGGTTTAAATCAGGAAAAACAGTCATAGCAGAATGGTTTAGTATGGTTAAGGGTTAGCGGGAGGTCTCGGATTCGAGCCCGGGCGTGGGCAGCTATTTTTGTGGAACTTTTTGTGAGGTAGTTTCCTATTTATTATTATTATTATTATTATTATTATTATTATTATTATTATTATTATTATTATTATTATTATTATTATTATTATTATTATTATTATTATTATTATTATTATTATTATTATTATTATTATTATTAGACTTATAATTATTATAATTGTTATTTATTACTTATTATGATTACTACAATTATAACAATTATAGCTAATATTAACAATGTTATTACTAATATTATTATCCCTAACATGTATTATTATTTAGAATTATTATTATTATTATCAAAATAACACAAACTGTTATTATTATTATTCATATTAGTATTAGTATCATTATGTACTTATTAGTATTATTAGAATCATTATTAACATATGTATTATCATTATTATCATTATTATTTTTATTATTAAGTATTATCGTTAGTAATAAAGTTATTATTAGTAGGACTATTATTAGTAAATCATTAATATCAAAACTATCATTTTTTTTTTACAAATAAATATTTTGTACATAAAATATACTTATTACATATACTACAATTATATTAATATTTCACATAACTATATATATATATATATATATATATATATATATATATATATATGTATATATATATATATGTATATATATATATGTATATATATATATATGTATATATATATATATATATATGTATATATATATGTATATGTATATATATATATATATATATATATATATATATATATATATATATATATATATATATATATATATATATATATATATATATATATATATATATGTATATATATATCAAACCTATTAACATTATACTTACATATAACAAACTATTGATTTTTAGATACAACACTAAACATATATGTATATATATATATATAGATATTTTAAAAAAAACTAAATGAATAGATAATACTTATTTTAAAATAATATATATAACATATAAGTTAAGATATAATATATATATATATATATATATATATATATATATATATATATATATATATATATAAGTGAATTATACATTTTTAATAGAATTTAGTATAAAATTTATATAAACTACAAACACATAAATAATATGTAATCAATAAAGAAAATTATGTGATTTCCATTATATGTTTTAATATATATACAATTGATATAGGTTCGTGAATCCAAGGCCAACCCTGCTTTGTTCAGTTTCTTCGTATGAATATTTTTACTACAAAATATTATAGAGTGAGTTTCATTTGCTCCATTTTTAAATGCTTTTGCAATATATATTTTTAGGACTGAGAATACATGCGCTGCTTTATAAATGTTTGATGAAATAGAGACAAGTACTTAAACCTACATTCTATGGCTAGATTATTAAACCGAATATGCCCCTTTTAGCTTGGTAGCCTAAGAATTAAGGAACTGGCCCCTAATTGATGCGAATCCTAAAGGTAGATCTACGGGAACTAACAATCCCCATTCTGGAATTTGGAATGCTTTAGTACTTTGATTTTATCATGTTCGATGGGTGTCCTGGAATGGTGGGGATATTCTATATGCATCTTGTTAATGTCGGTTACCAGGTGTTCACTATATGAATGCTTTTTTATCTCTATGCAGTTTGCGAAATGTCTGATATGAGATGGATGTTTATGAAAAATGAAAATCTTGTGATCTATTAAAATGATGGAAATGAATGATTACGATAAACTAATGAACTCACCAACCTTTTGGTTGACACTTTAAAGCATGTTTATTCTCAGGTATGAGAGAAATCTTCCACTGTGCATTTGCTCATATTAGAGATATTACTTGGAGTCATTCGTGACATATTTCAAAAGACGTTGCATTCGAGTCGTCGAGTTCATCAAGATTATTACTAAATCAATTATAGTTGGATATATTATGAAATGGTATGCATGCCGTCAACTTTCGATGCAATGAAAGTTTGTCTTTTAAAAACGAATGCAATGTTTGTAAAATGTATAATATAGAGGTCAAGTACCTCGCGATGTAACCAAATGTAATGTATTCGTCCAGATAGATTAGGACGGGTCGTTAAATTTGGTATCAGAACGGTGGTCTTAGCGAACCAGGTCTTGCATTAGTGTGTCTAACTGATAGTTGTTAAGATGCATTAGTGAGTCTGAACTTCGACCTTAGTTGCATGTCAAAAATTTTTTCTTATCATTTCTTGTCGGAAATCACTTGCTTATCATTCTTTGTCTAGACACATCTTACTGCATTGATTGCATGAATAGTGTATAGATAAAATTCATATCTTTGCGTATCTGCTAATTCATATCTTAGCGTATCTGTTACTGTAAACTTTGCCTGATAGCTTCCGAAAATTCCTCCGTAATCTATGGGATTTTCTGTACTATATATAGGTATTAGATATTCTATGTAATTAGAACACCATCCGATATTCGAAAATCATTTCATATCGAAAATCCTTTACCTAACCGTACAAGATGGAACTCGCAACTAGTTCAAGTCCCTCGAATTCCGATATGGAGTTTCACTTAAGCTCCGAAAGCAGTGTGACCGGAATGGACCAACCAATCAGCCATCATCTATTCTGGATGAATTGAGGAAGGGTTCATAGTCGACTTAACCAATGGAGACGCGAAGAAGGCGATCCCTTCCACCAACCGAATTCACCTCTTGGTGAAGAACATGAAGCACTTACCGGCGAACCTATTCGAGACACCATTTTCTCTCTCATTTCCAGAGTATCTCGGTACGATTATATACTATCTCACATTCTAGATCTTATTCACCCACTCGTCCGAACCACCGATCATCCCGGTATAATAGAAGAAGTCAACAAACTTCACGCTCGGGTAGTGGCTTTGGAGAATATGGTGCAAAGGTTACAAACACCAGCAGCAGCACCATTAGCATAACCAGTACCACCATCATCAATGCCAACAGTACTGTGACGACCCGGAAATTTCCGGAAATTTCTGACTAAATTTAAACTTTATCTTTATATTATTCTGACACGATAAGCAATGTTTGTTAAGTTAAATCTAAAGGATTTTAAACTATGTTTATACATTCATTTAAACTTCGACCAAATTCCAATGATTCACGAACCATTAAATGAACATATATGAATATGTATGTATATGTGTATATGTTATAAATTGAAAATGTCAACAAAGTATTTAAAAGTATAATGCTTTATATGAATGTATTTGTTTCAATATGATTATCGACGAAATTAAAAAAAAATATATTAAATGAATGAATTATCAGAAACATTGAATTATGATTACAAGTCTCTGTTGAGAGGTCCACTATGATTTGAGAAATCTATTCCTCTTAACGATATTTGGAATAATCTGTAAAGCTATTTATAAATAAAAATAAAAAGTGTCATTTACGAAAGTTAGACAAAAGCTAGTAGAGAATTGGTTTCCATAATATTCTATTAATCTATTTTCAAACGTACAAAAATGTTTTCAGTTTAAAAAGAACTTTATTATTAAAACGTATATAACTTTTATAAATATCTAGAATCACTTTTGACAACTCATTACTTAACCAGTATAATAAATATAACGATATTTATATTTTATTTCATTAAATATATATAACGATTTAAATTAATATTATATATATTTATACGCGTATTATACATACATAGTTTTTATACTTTTACTATACTTTAACTTTACCTTTATTTTACTTTTAATTTACTTTAACTTTAATAATTCACTTTAATAATTCAAAAATCTATTATAAATAGAATTCAATAGGTTTCATTATTTCATAGAAACTTGAAAATATATTTCTCTAAACTCTCTCAATCGATTTACATATATATTTATATATATATTTGCTCTATATTATTTCAAGATATTATTAGTATACATAAAATATTACGACGGAGTGATGTCCGAGTGATTTCAAAATAGTTTTTTGAATGAGTTGAAGCTAAGGAAATTATGGGTTATAGCTATGGAGGTGATGGGTATGGTTCATGGGTATGCTCGTGAGGTCAATCTAGTGTTTATCATCTCCGTTGCGTCTATGTACTTTCCTGCAATATTGAATCTCAATATTGATACGTGAGCACTCATAACTTAAATTTTATATATCAATAGTGTATCCCTGACTAGTGCTCGAGTATATAGGATTATGCATGCTTGTACATTCGATATTGTCCTTAGATAGGTTTGTTGAATCCTGAATTAGATACATATGCTACTGAGATAGGGTATATGATATGCATGTCATTAGAAAGCTAGCGAAAAATTAAGAACTTTTCATTTAGATATCGAATAGTTTCGATGAACGGATTTGAAGTTATAGTCAACTGAATTTTAGTATTATTGTTAAAATGATTATTATTACTATCGTCGTTATTATTTTAATAGAAATATCATTGTTATTATAAAATATCATTATTACTATTATGTTAGTATTATCATTTTATCATAATAACATTTTTAGTGAATATAAATATTGTTATTTTTTTATAGAATAATAATAATTATTATTACAAAATAATACAAATTTTACTTATTATTATTATGATCAATATTATTTTATCAAATAAATAGGTTCGTGAATCCGAGGCCAACCTTGCACTTGTTAAATGACGTTATATGTATTTTTACTACGAAATACAGTATGGTGAGTTTCATTTGCTCCCTTATATATATATTTTTGGGACTGAGAATACATGCGCTATTTTATAAATGTTTTACGAAATAGGCACAAGTACTAAAACCAATTCTACGTGGGTTTAAACCAGAAATATACCCTTAGCTTGGTAACATTAAACTACTTGTCTATGTACGGTAGGCGCGAATCCTAAAGATAGATCTATTGGGCCTGACAAACCCCATCCTGACTATGGGATGCTTTAGTACTTCGAGGTTATTTTAAACACACCTGATCTGGTGTACTTCAGAGGGTAAAACATGAACGTTAAGGTTTGTTACCGGGTGCCTACAATTTATAGAATACTCTTATACACTTGCGAGTGTACATATATTTATAAACAGAAATCTTGTGGTCTATTAATATATTGAAATGATTGTTATGATAAACCTATGAACTCACCAACCTTTTGGTTGACACTTTAAAGCATGTTTATTCTCAGGTATAAAAGAAATCTTCCGCTGTGCATTAGCTCATTTTAAGGATATTACTTGGAGTCATTCATGGCATATTTTGAAAGACGTTGCATTCGAGTCATTGAGTTCATCAAGATTATTATTATGTCAATTATAGTTGGATGTATTATGAAATGGTGTGCATGCCGTCAACTTTCGTTGTAAAGAAAGTTTGTCTTTTAAAAACGAATGCAATGTTTGTAAAATGTATCATATAGAGGTCAAAATACCTCGCGATGTAATCAACTATTGTGAATCGTTTATAATGTATATGAACGGGTCCTTTCAGTTGGTATCAGAGCGGTGGTCTTAGCGAACCAGGTCTGCATTAGTGTGTCTAACTGATAGTCGTTAGGATGCATTAATGAGCCTGGACTTCGACCGTGTCTGCATGTCAAAAGTTTTGCTTATCATTTTTGTCGAAAATTGCCTGCTTATCATTCTTAGTCTAGACACGTCTTACTGCATTGATTGCATGAATAGTGTATAGACAAAATTCATATCTTAGCGTATCTGCTAATCCTCATCTTAGCGTATCTGTTACTGTAAACTTTGCCTGACATATCCCGTAATTTCCTCCGTAATCTACGTAATCTTTTGCGCTATTTATATAGATATTCTAAGTAATTAGAATACCACCCGATAGCCAAAAAATCATTTCATATCGAAAAATTCTTTATTCAATCGAACGAAATGGAATTCGTCATTAGTTCAAGTCCCTCGAATTCCGATATGGAATCCCACTCAAGCTCTGAAAGCAGTGTGACCGGAATGGATCAACCAATTAGCCATCATCTATTATGAATGAATTGGGGATAGATTCGTAGCCTCCTCAATAATTGGAGACAAGAAGAAAGTGATCCCTTCCATCCACCACATTGCCCTCTTGGCGATGAACCTGAAGCACTTACCGGCGAACCGGTCCGAAACACCATTTTCTCTCTCATTTTCAGAGTATCTCGTCACGATTATATACTACATCAAATTCTAGATTTTATTTATCCGCTCGTCCGAACCGACAATCACCCCGGTGTAATAGAAGAAGTCAACGAGTTTCGCGCTCGAGTAGTGGCTTTAGAGAATATGGTGCAAGGGTTACAAACACCAACAAATAACGAAGTATTAATTCATAATTTCAATTTTATTGAATAAATACTCCATAAAAGTTATGTAATTTCTAAAGTCTTTAGGGATTATTCAGTTCTAGTTTCAATCGTAAATCAAATGAGTTTAATTTAATATTAACTCATTAAATCTATGTTACATCTGAAGAAAATATGCACATATATATTTTCATAAAGACTCTAATAAAATTCTGTTGTACAAAATATTAATTGTGAAATTTTTTTTTTAACGGGTAGGTAATACCCGAGAGATATATAAATTCACAATTAATATATTACATTTTCTGAATCTGATTAAGCAAATCATCAACTATACTCCCAAAATCTCACAACAATATACATTCTTGTGTAGAAATCAAAACAACCATTCTCACCCAAATTTGATTACGCATTCTGATTTTGACAAATCAAAATCCAAGTCATGATTTAACAGAAGACATCACTCTTAGATTCCTACATCTTTCAAAGCTATACTTTGACTTCAAAACCGTGTTAGAACATCATATGTATATTAACGATTACAAACTGTGTTCAAACTCTCCGAAGTTTTCGAAGACACTTCAAACAATGAACAATCGAGATGATGATCCAACCACATATTACCTACATTTATGTACCTAAAAAGCTCTCGAAGCCAAAGTCATAGTTCGACGCGTATCCGTGTCAGACCCTTTGGCATTTATTAGCTAAAATGACTTTTCAATTCCTTTTCAAAGTAGACAGTTTTGTCACAGCTCCAGCAACTCAACTTCGACTTTTCAGTCGGACTAGTCTTATTATAACCTCGATAGATACGTTGCCCTTTCGTCATCATTACTGGGGACCTTTCATATCTCGCCACCTTAGCAATAAACTTACCAACAACTTCAATTATCTTTAACTTTTCGAAAAATCATTATATTTATTGAAATCACATCATTTACTCATTCGCATCTTGTAACGAGAATTGTCATACGAATCATCGAAAAAAAGTAACCAGTATTTTAAAATCTCGCAGCATGTCTACGCCAACAGTTATATGTGTATGTAAAACGTCTATCTCCTGGACTTACATACTTTGAATGTGAAGTTCTGAAAAATATTTTGAACTGCAAACTAGTTCTTGAAATGCTGACGAAGCATCAAAAACTGTAAATGATCTTAACAATAAAAAGTTTGATGACAAAGAATAGTAAGGTGGTAAAGCTGAGAAAAAGAGAAGGTTTGAAACTGGAAAATGGATTGAACAGACTATGAAGGAGGCTGTGGACAAATCACAAAGACTAAATCTGCCTTCAAAGAATCCAAATGATTCAGTGCCTGCTAAAGTCATTAACGAATACCTTACTCTTTATTCTAAACCTTTACAGACAAATCTTCATCATCATCCATCAATATTAGAAATTCTAAGATATTATCATATCTTTCATTATAAATATCCGCGATATTTCTGAAGATATTTTCACAACTAATCTTATCTGAAGTCATTTATCTCTTTACGCTATCAGTGTTACATCATATAAGAAACTATTAGTTTCTATATTCTATAAACTTTCGAGTTTAAATTATGAATGTTTTGAAGTAGTTTTGGGAACTGAAGCATGAGTTAGTATAATATAATGACACTTGATCAATGTGATTATATTACAGTAAGTCATGCTGAGTTTCTAATGGGACATGACGATTCACAGACCATGCCGTCATCATGTTCCATGTTACACGACTCTTGTATTCTATTTAATCTCTAAAAATATCAAGAATATATTTTTCTTGATGATTCGGTCTTTTCAGGGTATTCTGGTAAATTAACAAATCAAGATCGTGCCATTACCATTTCCTTCTTAGAACATTAACTATGTTCATTCTGAAATTCATATCTGCGAATACTGGACCATTACAAATGTTGCTTAATCGCAAGAAGAAGAAACGAAAGGACAAAACTCCAAAATAGAAATTGGAGTATAAATCGCAGAAAATAGAAGGGAGCATTAACTGTGGATGTCAATGATTATAGAAGACAAAAGTAGGGGCTTTGAAATATAAGGGAAGATATAAAACCCAACAACCACCCAAAAATTATAAACCGTATATATCGATGCATATAGCAATATAAAGACATGGAAGAACTAAAAACACTATAAAACCGAGAGTATAGTAGAAGTAAATAGATTCTTCCGGAGGCAGATGAAAAAGAAGAACGACAGATATGAAAGTGAGGAGTATATCGAGAATCAGTACTGGATGAAGCATATTGACAAATACTTTAAAATATGAGTTGAGGGAGAAAGAATAGAAGGTGTGAGTTGTAAGGAAACGAAGGAGGTGGATTTATAGTGAAATACCCGACAGAGAAATCAAGATGGATTATCGTATTAATTCGAAGAGAATCATAATCTCCTTAATCACCGAAGCATCAAATCCAACATAGATTACAAAGATTTTCTTTAAATTCGGAGATCAATTGTGATGATGTCAAAAGATATGACGAATCACTATAATCTTATTTCCTTCATTTACGATAACTTCCCTCATACGCTTTGAGTAATCGAATTATTTTATCCATACTTCTTAGACATGATAAAACTTCATAATCATCATAATAACATTCTCATTGTTAGCCATAACGACCTCTATCAAATTTCGGGGACGAAATTTCTTTAACGGGTAGGTACTGTGACGACCCGGAAATTTCCGAAAATTTCCGACTAAATTTAAACTTTATCTTTATATTATTCTGACACGATAAGCAATGTTTGTTAAGTTAAATCTCAAGGATTTTAAACTATGTTTATACATTCATTTAAACTTCGACCAAATTCCAATGATTCACGAACCATTAAATGAACATATATGAATATGTATGTATATGTGTATATGTTATAAATTGAAAATGTCAACAAAGTATTTAAAAGTATAATGCTTTATATGAACGGATTTGTTTCAATATGATTATCGACGAAATTAAAAAAAAATATATTAAATGAATGAATTATCAGAAACATTGAATTATGATTACAAGTCTCTGTTGAGAGGTCCACTATGATTTGAGAAATCTATTCCTCTTAACGATATTTGGAATAATTTGTAAAGCTATTTATAAATAAAAATAAAAAGTGTCATTTACGAAAGTTAGACAAAAGCTAGTAGAGAATTGGTTTCCATAATATTCTATTAATCTATTTTCAAACGTACAAAAACGTTTTCAGTTTAAAAAGAACTTTATTATTAAAACGTATATAACTTTTATAAATATCTAGAATCACTTTTGACAACTCATTACTTAACCAGTATAATAAATATAACGATATTTATATTTTATTTCATTAAATATATATAACGATTTAAATTAATATTATATATATTTATACGCGTATTATACATACATAGTTTTTATACTTTTACTATACTTTAACTTTACCTTTATTTTACTTTTAATTTACTTTAACTTTAATAATTCACTTTAATAATTCAAAAATCTATTATAAATAGAATTCAATAGGTTTCATTATTTCATAGAAACTTGAAAATATATTTCTCTAAACTCTCTCAATCGATTTACATATATATTTATATATATATTTGCTCTATATTATTTCAAGATATTATTAGTATACATAAAATATTACGACGGAGTGATGTCCGAGTGATTTCAAAATAGTTTTTTGAATGAGTCGAAGCTAAGGAAATTATGGGTTATAGCTATGGAGGTGATGGGTATGGTTCATGGGTATGCTCGTGAGGTCAATCTAGTGTTTATCATCTCCGTTGCGTCTATGTACTTTCCTGCAATATTGAATCTCAATATTGATACGTGAGCACTCATAACTTAACTTTTATATATCAATAGTGTATCTCTGACTAGTGCTCGAGTATATAGGATTATGCATGCTTGTACATTCGATATTGTCCTTAGATAGGTTTGTTGAATCCTGAATTAGATACATATGCTACTGAGATAGGGTATATGATATGCATGTCATTAGAAAGCTAGCGAAAAATTAAGAACTTTTCATTTAGATATCGAATGGTTTCGATGAACGGATTTGAAGTTATAGTCAACTGAATTTTAGTATTATTGTTAAAATGATTATTATTACTATCGTCGTTATTATTTTAATAGAAATATCATTATTATTATAAAATATCATTATTACTATTATGTTAGTATTATCATTTTATCATAATAACATTTTTAGTAAATATAAATATTGTTATTTTTTTATAGAATAATAATAATTGTTATTACAAAATAATACAAATTTTACTTATTATTATTATGATCAATATTATTTTATCAAATAAATAGGTTCGTGAATCCGAGGCCAACCTTGCACTTGTTAAATGACGTTATATGTATTTTTACTACGAAATACAGTATGGTGAGTTTCATTTGCTCCCTTTTATATATATTTTTGGGACTGAGAATACATGCGCTGTTTTATAAATGTTTTACGAAATAGGCACAAGTACTAAAACCAATTCTACGTGGGTTTAAACCAGAAATATACCCTTAGCTTGGTAACATTAAACTACTTGTCTATGTACGGTAGGCGCGAATCCTAAAGATAGATCTATTAGGCCTGACAAACCCCATCCTGACTATGGGATGCTTTAGTACTTCGAGGTTATTTTAAACACACCTGATCTGGTGTACTTCAGAGGGTAAAACATGAACGTTAAGGTTTGTTACCGGGTGCCTACAATTTATAGAATACTCTTATACACTTGCGAGTGTACATGTATTTATAAACGGAAATCTTGTGGTCTATTAATATATTGAAATGATTGTTATGATAAACCTATGAACTCACCAACCTTTTGGTTGACACTTTAAAGCATGTTTATTCTCAGGTATAAAAGAAATCTTCCGCTGTGCATTAGCTCATTTTAAGGATATTACTTGGAGTCATTCATGGCATATTTTGAAAGACGTTGCATTCGAGTCATTGAGTTCATCAAGATTATTATTATGTCAATTATAGTTGGATGTATTATGAAATGATGTGCATGCCGTCAACTTTCGTTGTAAAGAAAGTTTGTCTTTTAAAAACGAATGCAATGTTTGTAAAATGTATCATATAGAGGTCAAAATACCTCGCGATGTAATCAACTATTTTGAATCGTTTATAATGTATATGAACGGGTCCTTTCAAGTACCATTACCACCCCCAGCCACAACCGCGTCGTAAACCTCAACGCCACAATCTGTACCTCGAGCACTAACGTCATATGCACCGTATATACCAAGGAGTACCGACCACAATAACCGATGAAGTATTGATTCATAATTTCATCGGAGAAACATTCTACGGCGATTATGTAATTTCTAAAGTTTAGAGATTATCTATTCTAGCCTTAACCGTAAATCAAATGAGTTTAATAGTATATTAACTCATTAAATCTATATTACAACTGAAGAAAATATACATTAATATATTTTCATAAAGACTGTAATAAAATTATATTGTACAAAAGTATTACTTGTGAATTTTTTTTTAACGGGTAGGTACTACCCGCGGAATATTTAGATTTCATATTAATAAGTTACACTGTACATTCTTCCAATATGATTCAACAGTCATTTTCTATCCTACATACATCCACAGATATACGAATCCGTTTGCCACAAAATAACCTTTTTCATTCAATTTCATATTTGGATTTTGACCTATCAGAATCCAACAAGTGACATAATAAAGAAAACATTGGACAAAAAATAAAATTTGTTAAAAACAAACAAATTAACTATGAGAAATTTTGTTAAGAATCCACGCTAACTGTTCCTAGCTAACTGATTACATTTTATTTATCGCAATTTAATTATTGCAATTTATATTCTCGTAATTTTATTTATCGTCATTTAATTTCTGTTATTTATTTTACGCACTTTAAATATCGGGACACGTATACAAGGTTTTGACATATCATATCGACGCATCTATATATATTATTTGGAATAACCATAGACACTCTATATGCAGTAATGTTTGAGTTAGCTATACAGGGTTGAGGTTGATTCTAAATAATATACATACTTTGAGTTGTGATCGAGTCTGAGACGTGTATATAACGGGTCACGACACGTAATAATTAATTCGAATATTATATATTAAACTATATATGAGTTGTTGAACTAATAATTGTATTGTCGACTCCTAACTATGGACTAATGACATTGGACAATTAAAATGAATTAAAATATTGATTATAACATATGAAACTAAACATTTCTTCAAGTTTGCCACTTGATTTCATCTTAAACCTCATTTGTATCATGACGATTACAATATACATTCAAACCTTTCATGATTCTCGAAAACACCTCAATCGAGAGGATGAACCAACCGCACTTCATCTACAGAAGAAAAGATTGATGCATATAGTTATGCACCTGGAAAACACTCGAAACCTGAGTAAACGTTTAATACGTATCTGTACTAGCTCCTTTGGCATAGTGATTGCCAAAAATAACATTTCAATTCTTTTTCAAATCAGCCAATTTTGTCACAGCTCCAACAAGTCAACTTCGACTTTCATTCAAATTAGCCTTATTATAACCTCTATATATAAGTTTGCCTTTCGTCATCGTTATCGGGGAACTGTTTATATTCCCCTACATTAGCAGTAAACTTACCAGCAACTTCAATGATCTTTGACTCTTCGAAAAGTCATTAGATTTATCGAAACCCCATCATGTACCCATCTGCATATTGTAACGAGAATTGCCATACCAATTACCAGAAATCAACAATCAGTATTTTGAATCTCGCAGTGTTTCTACATCAACCGATATATATATAACATTTACCTCTTAGAATTATGGTCTTCCATTCTAAAAAGCACCCAGTCTACGAATCAGTACTCGGAATGTTGAAAATGCTGATGAAGCAGCAAAAACTGTAAACGATCTTAGCAATCGAAGGTTTGATGATAAGGAATAGTGGCTGAAGAAGCTCAAAAGATGAGAAAAATTGGTATTGGAAAACGGATTAAGCAAATCATGAAGGAGGCCATGGATAAATCACAAAGACTAAACCTGCCTTCAAAGAATCCAAATGATTCAGTGCCTGCTGAAGTCATTAACGAATACCTTACTCCTGACCTTACACCTTTACGGACAATCTTCATCATCATCCATCGATATTAGAAATTCTAAGATATCATCGTATCTTTCATTGTAAATATCCTCGATATTTCTGAAGATATTTTTATAACTATTCTTATCTGAAATCATTTATCTCTTCGCAATATCAGTGTTACATCAGAAAGGAAACTATTTTAGTTTCTAAATTCTGAAATATTCAAACTTAAAATAGGAATGATATTGAAGTAGTGTTGGGAACTGAAGCATGAGTTAGTATAATATAATGACACTTGATCAACGTGATTATATTACAGTAAGTCATGCTGAGTTTCTAATGGAACGTGATGATTCACAGACCCTAACGTCATCATGTGCCATGTTACATAACTCCTTCATTCTGCTTAACTTCTGAACATATCAAAAAAGTATATTCTTGATAGTTTTATTCTCAGTGATTCAGGTAATTTGACAAATCAAATCGTGCTATTACATTCTTTCTTGTTTAGAACATTAAGTTCATTTGAAACTCCATATTTATGAATTCTGGACCATTACTCGCTTTACTAGAGGTCGAGAAGAGAATTAAAATGCAAAGAACTCCAAAATATAAGAGAAAATATGAAGCCCAATAACCACAAGGAGGTTGCAAACCATGGATATTAAAACGAATAGCAATATAAAGACACGATATAATTAAGAATAGTATCACCACAAGGTAATAGTAGAGGTGAACAGATTTTTCTGATGGAAGATTGAAAAGAAGGATGACGGAAATGATAATTAGGAAAATATCAAGGATTAGAACTGGGTTAAGCATTTTCACAATCTTTTGGATGTATGAACTAAGAAAGAAAGTATAGGAATAGTGAGAATAATGGAACGGAAAAAGTTTAATTTATAATGGAAATATCAGACAGAGTAATAAAGGCAGATCACCGTATTAAATTATAGAGATCTTAATTTCCTTAATCTCCGAAGAATAAAATCTTTTAGATTTCAAAGATTCTCTTTTAAATCCCTTGAATTCCGGAAATCAACCGTGACTACGTCACCGATTAAGTCAAACCTGCATTTAATCATTTTACCCTTTCGTAATAACTTCACTCGTACTTTTCACATAAACGAATTATTTTATCTATATTACTCATTGATGATAAACTCTAATTTTCAACTCATATTCGTCATGAAAACATTTTTATTGTTAACTATGACAACTCCACTCAAATTTCGGGACGAAATTTCTTTAACGGGTAGGTACTGTGACGACCCGGAAAATTCTGACCAAATTTAAACTTGATCTTTATTTGATTACGACACGATAAGCAAAGTCTGTAATGTTGAGTCATAAAATTTTTGAACTGTTTACATGGATTCATTTAACCCTGTGACTATTTCTAACGATTCACGAACCGTTGTTGTAAATAAATGTGTGTATATATATATATATATATATATATATATATATATATATATATATATATATATATATATATATATATAATTATAAGTGTATAGATTAAATTAAATTAAAATAATACAAATAAATCATTCAAATTGAATTGAAAATTTAAAGTAATGAATAAAATAATTGAATTATTAATAAAATGAATAAATTATATAATTAGTAAATATAACATAAATAATAATGTATAATATTCTGTACAAGTTAAAATATAGTTGTTATAAGTTTATTACTCTTGGTATTATTATAAAAATAAACATAATAATATTAATATTAGTATTAATAATTGTATGATAAATATGAAACCAAATATGTACAAATTATTATATTAGTGTTAATATTAATATTATCATTTCATAATATCCATATTATTAAAATTAGTATTATTATTATTAGTGTTACTAATAATGTTATCATTAAACTTATCCTTATTGTTATTACTAATATCATTATATTGTTATAATATTTACTTTTATTAGTTTTATAAGTATTTTTATAGTTATTATTATTATTATTGTTATTTATTAGTATTATGATTAATTAGTGTTATTATTATCAATAATTATTAGAAAATAATACATGTTATTATTATTAACATTAATAATAAAATTGTCATCATTTTTTTTAATTATTAGAATCATTATAATTTATTATTAATATAATTACTATTATTAATAATACATTTATTAATTATTAACTTATTTATTTATTATATAAACTATAAATATCAAAACAAACTGTACCATTTTGTTAAAAGTAGCAATCAAACTGTGTATAATTTGTTTCTTGTCCCTGATTTGATTATAAAACGGAATCCATATCAAAATCAAATTCGTACAAAATTATTGGAACCAGCCATCGATTTATTTTTTATATTTTTCTGATTGAATATTGTGCCTCAAATTCGTTACCAGTCTTAATCACTTTTCATTGCAGACAAATCCATCATATCATCTTTATTAAGCTTCAACTATACAATGTCTATGATAATGTAAAACCATACTCTTCTGCAATTGGGGATTTAAAACCAACAACACCGAAAAATAAAAGTCGTACCCCTGTTCTTGATAACGTTTTGCAAAAATCTCGAATCTAAATCAAAATTCAAATTCCTTAAATGCAGTAAGGTTAGGATTCATCTAATTAATCTTTCTGTAAATTCTCAAGTCTTAATTTGCGAAATCAAAAACAAATTTTTGAGTCAAAGTTTGATTTCAAAAAGTCAACTAATATGTTCATCACGAAATTCGATTGAGTTTTGATGTTTAAATTTAAATTGCTTATACGGAAAGTTTATAGGATAGATTTGAAACATATTTCATGTTGGGATCGCGGTCTAAAACACTCTAAATTTTCGAATACGATTTGGACTTTGAAAACGGTTACAGGTCTGTTTATAAACAAATTCTTTTAATTATTTTTTTTGTTTTAATTAATCCAATACCTCTCTAATTGTTTCTGGGTCTTAAAACTAAATAGATATAATGTTAATTATAGGCAAGAACCATTTGAATTTTGAAATTATAGTTGGAGTTCACAAGTGTTGTTTGGTATCGGCCTCTACAAATCTTTTTAATTTTTTCGTTCCTGTTGGTCAAGAACACATACAACCAGGATGTTTCTATGTCTGTTACATATCCTAAATCAATTTAGCATTTTGAACTGGTCTCTGGTCGATTGGTATTAGAGAAGAAGAAAGGGAAATAGTGTAATACGGGTTATAAATATTTCATATGGGTTTAAATCAGGAAAAATAGTCATAGCAGAATGGTTTAGTATGGTTAAGGGTTAGCGGGAGGTCTCGGGTTCGAGCTCGGGCATGGGCAGCTATTTTTGTGGAACTTTTTGTGAGGTAGTTTTCTATTTATTATTATTTATTATTATTATTATTAATAGACTTATAATTATTATCATTGTTATTTATTACTTATTATGATTACTACAATTATAACAATTATAGCTAATATTAACATTGTAATTACTAATATTATTATCACTAACATGTATTATTATTTAGAATTATTATTATTATCAAAATAACACAAACTGTTATTATTATTATTCATATTAGTATTAGTATCATTATGTACTTATTAGTATTATTAGAATCATTATTAACATATGTATTATCATTATTATCATTATCATTTTTATTATTAAGTATTATCGCTAGTAATAAAGTTATTATTAGTAGGACTATTATTATTAAATCATTAATATCAAAACTATCATTTTTTTAACAAATAAATATTTTATACATAAAATTTACTTATTACATATACTACAATTAAATTAATATTTCACATAACTATATAGATATATATATATATATATATATATATATATATATATATATATATATATATATATATATATATATATATATATATATATATATATATATATATATATATATATATATATCAAACCTATTAACATTATACTTACATATAACAAACTATTGATTTTTAGATACAACACTAAACATATATGTGTATATATATATAGATATTTTAAAAAAAAACTAAATGAATAGATAATAATTATTTTAAAATAATATATATATAACATATAAGTTTATATATATATATATATATATATATATATATATATATATATATATATATATATATATATATAAGTGAAGTATACGTTTTTAATAGAATTTAGTATAAAATTTATATAAACTACAAACACATAAATAATATGTAATCAATAAAGAAAATTATGTGATTTCCATTATATGTTTTAATAGATATACAATTGATATAGATTCGTGAATCCAAGGCCAACCCTGCTTTGTTCAGTTTCGTCGTATGAATATTTTTACTACAAAATATTGTAGAGTGAGTTTCATTTGCTCCCTTTTTAAATGCTTTTGCAATATATATTTTTGGGACTGAGAATACATGCGCTGCTTTATAAATGTTTGACGAAATAGACACATGTACTTAAAACTACATTCTATGGCTGGATTATTAAACGAATATGCCCCTTTTAGCTTGGTAGCCTAAGAATTAGGGAACTGGCCCCTAATTGACGCGAATCCTAAAGGTAGATCTACGGGAACTAACAACCCCAATTCTGGAATTTGAAATGCTTTAGTACTTTGATTTTATCATGTCCGATGGGTGTCCCTGAATGATGGGGATATTCTATATGCATCTTGTTAATGTCGGTTACCAGGTGTTCACCATATGAATGATTTTTTATCTCTATGCAGTTTGCGAAATGCCTGATATGAGATGGATGTTTATGAAAAAATGAAAATCTTGTGGTCTATTAAAATGATGGAAATGAATGATTACGATAAACTAATGAACTCACCAACCTTTTGGTTAATACTTTAAAGCATGTTTATTATCAGGTATGAGAGAAATCTTCCGCTGTGCATTTGCTCATATTAGAGATATTACTTGGAGTCATTCATGACATATTTCAAAAGACATTGCATTCGAGTCGTCGAGTTCATCAAGATTATTACTAAGTCAATTATAGTTGGATATATTATGAAATGGTATGCATGCCGTCAACTTTCGATGTAATGAAAGTTTGTCTTTGAAAAACGAATGCAATGTTGGTAAAATGTATCATATAGAGGTCAAGTACCTCGCGATGTAACCAAATGTAATGCATTCGTCCAGATGGATTAGGACGGGTCGTTAAAATGATCGCAATGATGATTGTGAGGTTGTTCCAATTACCTTTCGGTTTCAAACTACACACGCATATTATTACTATTACTATTAAACGGACCAATTGTGTTTCCCCTTTTGTGCTATTTCAGTGAGTAGGATATGTGAAGTCATGTGAACTCATCTCACATTTATTTAAGAGGGATTAAGTTATTAAATAAGAAAATAATGATAATAAAGTGAACTCATCGGTCCTACAATGCATGCTTCTGTTCCTGTTACTTTTCGTATAAAAAAAAAGAAGAACCGTGAGTTTACTGCAATCCGAACCCCAAACCACGATATGTACAGCTGCTGTTTCATACAACTGGTTTGTACATCTTGTTCCTGGATTGATCAACTGCTGTTACGTCAACTACAGCTTCTTCTATTCGTTTAAAAAAAAATAATAATAAGAAACGAAACCCTTTTAATGATCGATTAATTCAACTGGTTCATTTACACTGATATGAGATTGGGCCATTATTGGGCCGAGATCCAACTATTATGTTATGTGGGCTGGACTTTCAAATAATCTAATTGTAAAAGATATAGAGGTTGATGGACAGAATCAAGGGTTAAAAAGAATTAACCTGTGGGTAATTTCAGAAAAACGAAACAGCCTAGATGCTTAGGGGTATGGTTGATGAACGAGAGGTCGCAGGTTCGAGCCCGGTCTGAGGCATTTTATTTTTAGGAAAAGCTTGAAGGTAGTTTACTCATTTTAATTATTTTAATTATTATTATTATTACAATTATTATTATTATTATCATTATTGATATTATTATTATGATTAAGATTACATGACTAAAATATAAAAAGATGACTAAAAGATACTATATAAGATGTTTATGAAATGATAAATTTAAGTATTATGATTTAGATAAAATATTATTATTATTATTTATTATTATTATTATTATTATTATTATTATTATTATTATCATTATATTTATTATTATTAGTGTTATCATCATTAGTAAAATTATTATTATTATAACTATTATTATTATTATTATTATTATTATTATTATTATTATTATTATTATTATTATTATTATTATTATTATTATTATTATTATTATTATTATTATTATTATTATTATTAACATTAATGATATAACTATTACATATAACAAATTATTGATTTTTGATATAATACCAACTACAAATTATATATATATATATAACTATATGTATGAATATTGATTATTTTACAAAATAACTATATATAAAATATAACTGAAGATATAAAATATAAAGAAAGTATATATATTTATATAACTACAACATTTAATATATGTAAATATTATATAGAAGGAATTATGTGACTATATGTGTTAATATATATACTTGATATAGGTTCGTGAATCTGAGGCCAACCATGCATTGTTCAGTTCGTCGTATGAATATTTTTACTACAAAATATTATATTGTGAGTTTCATTTGCTCCCCTTTTAAATGCTTTTGCAATATATATTTTTGGGACTCAGAATACGTGAGCTGTTTTATAAATGTTTTACGAAATAGACACAAGTAATAGAAACTACATTCTATGGTTGGATTATCAAATCGAATATGCACCCTTTTAGCTTAGAAGCCTAGGAATTGGTGTTTATGATAATTGCCACCAATTGACGCGAATCCTAAAGATAGATCTATCGGGCCCAACGAGCCCCATTCGGGTTACGGATGCTTTAGTACTTCAATTTATCATATCCGATGTGAATCCCGAAATGATGGGATATTCTATATGCATCTTGTTAAGGTCGGTTACCAGGTGTTCACCATATGAATGAATTTTAATTCGCGAGTTACGCGTGACAATATATGAAATCTTGTGGTCTATTAAAATTATGGAAATGATTGATTTTGATAAACTAATGAACTCACCAACCTTTTGGTTGACACTTGAAAGCATGTTTATTCTAAGGTATTAAAGAAATCTTCCGCTGTGCATTGGCTCATTTTAGAGATATTATTTGGAGTCATTCATGACATATTTCAAAAGACGTTGCATTCGAGCCGTTGAGTTCATCAAGATTAGTATTAAGTCAATTATAGTTGGATATATTATGAAATGGTATGCATGCCATCAACTTTCGATGAAATGAAAGTTTGTCTTTTAAAAACGAATGGAATGTTTGTAAAATGTAACATATAGAGGTCAAGTACCTCGCGATGTAACCAAATGTAATGTTTTCGTCCAGATGGATTAGGATGGGTCTTTACAGTTGGTATCAGAGCGGTGGTCTTAGCGAACCAGGTCTGCATTAGTGTGTCTAACTGATAAGTCCTTAGGATGCATTAGTGAGTCTGGACTTCGACCGTGTCTGCATGTCAAAAGTTTGCTTATCATTTCGTGTCGAAAATTACCTGCTTATTATTCTTAGTCTAGACACATCTTACTGCATTGATTGCATGAATAGTGTATAGACAAGATTCATATCTTAGTGTATCTGCTAATTCATATCTTAGCGTATCTGTTACTGTAAACTTTGTCTGACATATTCCGTAAATTCCTCCGTAATCTACGGCATCTTCTGTACTATGTATAGACATTCTATGTAATTAGAATATCATCTGATATCCGAAAATCATTTCATATTGAAAAATCTTTTATTCGAAAGTACGCATTGGAACTCGTCACTAGTTCAAGTTCTTCGGAATCCGATTGCTATTCCGACTTGGATGTTCACCTAAGCTCCGAAAGCAGCATAACCAGAATGAATCAATCAATTTGCCATCTCTAATTCATCTAATGGGTTTGTAGCCTACTAAATCATTAGAGACAAGAAGAAGGTGATCCCTTTCATCCACCACATATTCCTCTTGGTGAAGAACCTGGAGCACTTACCGGCGAACCCATTCGAAACACCATTTTCACACTCATTTCTAGAGTATCTCGTCACGATTATATACTATTTCAAATTCTAAACCTTATTCATCCGCTCGTTCCGCCCGACAATCATCCTGGAGTAATCGAAGAAGTCAACGAGCTTCACGCACAAATAATGATTTTGGAGAATATGGTGCAAAACCTACCAGCTTCAGCAACATCACCGACATCAACATAACCACCAGCAACAGCACCCGTATCATCAACACCATACGCCACAATATCACAATCTATACCCCAAGCATGATCTTCGTTCTACATGACGTTTGATGTTATGCGAGGTGTATATAAAATAGCTTTTAAATTTTAGCAGGAAATACTATTAAATACGATACAATTTTACACAAGATATTTATTTATTTAGAGAATGGATATACTTAAACCTTGCTACAACACTTATAGGCAGTGTACCTAATCGTACAGTAGTGTAGTTTTTAGTAAGTCCGGTTCGTTCCACAGGGAAAATCTTTAAACAAAGTTTAACGCTATATTAGTTTACTTTTATAAAAATACAAATATATATATATAAGTAATATTATTATTATAAAGGGGGGTTTTTACCGTTTAATGACCGGTTTGTCGATTTTAAAACTTTAGTCGCAGTTAAAACCAAATGTAAAATAATAAATAAATACAAGACTTAATTTAAAGTGTAAAGTAAATAACGATAATGAAATTGCGAATAATAAAAGTGCGATAAAATAAACTTGCGATAATTAAAAAGTACGATAATTAAAAGTGCAATTAAATACAATAATATTAAAAATGCGATAATTAGAAGTGCAATTGAATATAAAATAAAGGAAATTAAATATGAAATAAAAGAATTATGCTTATTTAAACTTTCGTAACCATGATGTTTGACGTGTTGATTTTAGTTTTATGCCCATGAGTTAATTGTCCTTTGTCCTGGATTATTTAATATGTCCGTCTGGTTTTTGTCCATAACAGTCCATCAGTCATAAATATAAAGTGCGTGTGTCCTCGTCAAATTATCCTTATACCCGAAGTTAAATATTCCAACTAATTGGGGACTTAAACTGTAACAAGGTTTTATTACTTTGTTTAATAATTACACCAGAATTTCGACTGAGTGTAACCCAAGGTTTTAATACTTTGTTATCAATTATGCCAAGTGTCCTTATACATAATTTCACCCCTGTTTTAATAATTCTAGTGGCTATTAATCCATTCCCGTGTCCGGTTAAATGAACGATTATTTGTACATATAAATACCCCGCCCATCGTGTCCGATCGAGTGTAAATGGTTATTTATAGGGACGCCCAATTGTAAATCTTTATATTAACATTAACAAACTATCATTTAGTTAAACAAATATAAAGCCCATTAATAGCCCATAGTCTAATTTACACAAGTGTCGTTCTTTTGTCCAAACCCCAATTATGGTACAAAGCCCAATTACCCAATTTTAGTAATTAGCCCAACATCATGATTGCTTCAGATTAAATAAGCATAATAATAACTTAGCTACGAGACATTAAATTAAAAAGGTTGAACATAACTTACAATGATTAAAAATAGCGTAGCGTTACACGGACAGAATTTCGACTTACACCCTTACAACATTCGCTAACATACCCTTATTATTAGGATTAAAATTAAAATTAAAATATAAATTATAAATATAAATATTACGTTTAGATAGATGGATGGATATATATGTTATATTTTTTTACGATCAGAATGCGCGAGCTTTATAGGCAGTTTCAATATTTAGGGCTCCGCGACTCGTGTAATTTTTACACTGCAAACTCCGCAACTCGCGGAGTTTGCTTTTACAGCTCACACAAGTTTGGAGCCTTTCTTGCCGACGGTTTATAATATATTATATAATATATAAATAATTATAAGAATTATTTAAATATTATATTATATTTATGTGCATAGTTGACTTGTAATTTTTAGTCCGTTGCGTCGAGCGTTGAGAGTTGACTCATGTCCCGGTTCCGGATTTTCGAACGTCCTTGCGTACAATTTTATATTTTGTACTTTGCGTTTTGAATCTTGTACTCTTGTAATTTCGAGACGTTTCTTATCAATAATTGGAACCTCTTTGATTGTATTTTGTACTTTTGAGCTTTTTGGACCTTTGCGTCTTCAATTCATCGAATCTGTCTTTTGTCTTCACCTTTTATTATTTAAACGAATATCACTTGTAAATAGAACAATTGCAACTAAAAGCTTATCTTTCTTGAGGAATAATGCTATGAAATATATGTTCGTTTTTAGCATTATCAAATATTCCCACACTTGAGCGTTGCTTGTCCTCAAGCAATATCGTCTTGAAATACGAGAATCACTTCTTTATTCTTCACACTTTGTACATCAGTGATTTCTATACGGCGGTATAAACAATGGTAGTAACGATATGGTTTACAGTCCCACATGACTATAAAAATTTAGATCCATTAAGGAAATTGGATCTTTATGAAAACATTTGATCTTTTGAAAATTAAATCTAGTTTTTACCCTAGATAAGTTTTCCGGAATAACCCTTCACCGGTATTTGCAAAATATTTTTGTGGGTTTGGTGGGTTTCAGGTTTGAAAATTTTAGCTCAAAACTTGCGGTTTTGTGTCACCCACTTGCTAACCTTGTATTAGGAAAGCAACAAGTCCAGTTTATTTGTCCCGTATATTACCTTTCGGTAAACTACCGTCCGGTTGTAAAGGAAAGCGTTGAACAAGCAACTGTTAAGGCAATGTCCCCTGACATGCTTTTAATTATGATCTATAACGTGTCGGACGCAATTACTATCCTTTGTAGGAGCAATAGTAAAGCTCACCCTTATAATTTGTCGGTCTGGCACAAGGTCCTGTCTTTGACCATGCTATGCAACCACCGTTCTTACGGTTGACACCCGATTTGGTTCAGATGACCTAATGAATTCCCGGTGAATTCCTAGGATTTTACGTTCAATGGTAATGAATGCATTGAAAATGGGTTTTTAGAAAACAAATCGGTTTGTAATTTTGATCAAAATATTTTCTCGTTCAGGCTCGAGTTTAGATATCATTGAATTCCATGAGTTTGTAATTCTCAATCTTTAAGGTCAATCTCAAGGACTGAGTAATATCAGGCTTAAAAGCTGATTTTTAATCTTTAAGGAGATTATCCTTTCTGGGGATCTGATTCATTAGTCTTATCCAGCTAATTTGCACGGTGCCCTCCCCATTTTACAAGACAGATCCTCTCATGGTTAGGATAAGTCTGACCACTTGGCCACCCTGTTTAATGCTGAGGTCCGTGGATTTCCTGCTGATTTAGTGATGACTTTTCTAGATTTTTCGTCAACCTACAGCTGGTCTGGACGACAACTTCTTGACCTAAATCAAGAAGCGTCTTTTTCGGAAGACTTTACTTCCTTTTAATGATGGAATTGATTCATCATGTAGATCCATCTCTTCTTTTCTTTCATCGGGTAAAACAGTTTAGTTTGGTCCAAAGCAAAAGTATTTTCAGTTATTTGTACAAAAATATGTGACATATGTTTTTAATAACTTGGAGAATTTTCCCACACTTGGCTTTTATTTTCCTTTTTATTGTCCTCTATTCCATTTTAAATGAATTTTAACATTTTGTTTTGTTTATCAATTTATGTCCTTTCCGAGGTAACAATAATTTCGGTGTTAAAACCTAGTTTTATCATTCATAAATATGTATAAACATGATTTTGAGTTCATTTAATTGAAAATTTTGAAAATTTTTACTAGAATTGGGTAGTCAG
This sequence comes from Rutidosis leptorrhynchoides, assembly GCF_046630445.1. Lineage (NCBI taxonomy): Eukaryota > Viridiplantae > Streptophyta > Magnoliopsida > Asterales > Asteraceae > Rutidosis > Rutidosis leptorrhynchoides. The sequence goes on from NC_092333.1 coordinate 254,589,168, forward strand.
TATATAAGACTAGGGCTGTTCTTTATTATCAGAGAGCACTAGATTCTAATACAACTACTACTTTACTAGTATTTCTAATGGTAACCAAGTGTATAAAGTAAAAATTTTAAAATCCGAAAGAATTTAACCCCTTCCCACACTTAAGATCTTGTAATGCCCACATTTGCAAGAAATCAGTAACAATTTAAATTATTGAGGGTGATTTGTGTGAAAATGATTAAATTTTACCAAAGTTTCCAAACATATTTGTGTTTGCTTGCTGAATGATAAATGGTGCATATCATTTGTTCATTCCGTCTTGTTGTTATTTCACATATATTTTGCATCTTGTCGTCAAAATTAGTTGCTTTTGCTGAACTTAATGCCAGTCTTTGAAAATGCGTTGTTTTACCCTATTGTGTACATAAGATAAACTGCAAACATATATACATATTTTTGAAGTTTGGTATATTACCCCACATTCAAAAATTATTAAAATTTAAGAATAAAAGTTAGAAAATTATAAAAACTATTACAATATTAACATAAGTATTAAACGTATCAACATTACAAATTACAAAATAAATAAAACTAAGTAGACTAGGGATGATACTGATACCAGTAGGGGTTCCATGCATAACCATAGGTGCTATAAAATGCTTCGGCTGGGTTATACGTAGGATACGGTGGTTGAATCTCTATAGACCAGGGAGGGAATATGGGCTTTGTAGTAGGAATATAGTTTCTACCTATATGTTGTCAATAAGCTATGATTTGTTTTTGATGAACTTGCCAATCTTCAAATGCTCTATGTCTAGCATTTTCGTACTCCTGTGAAGCTATAAACCTTTGCATTTCTTGCATTTTATTTCCCCCTCCTACATTACCTTGCTGTTGGTTTCTCTCAACCTGTGGATGTCTACCATGGTTTTGTACTGCGGCGTTATTTCGCCTCTTCAAAACTTTCGCACCATGGTATACATTTAAACCTATTGTATCGCGGGGTTCTGGTTCTTCGACTAATAATCCCCCCCGACTTATATTCACACCGAGATATTCAGCAATCAAAGTAATAAATATACCACCTCCTATTATGCTATGCGGTCTCATCCCCTAACCATAGCTGATAAATAATAACCCACACAATAAGGTATACTTACAGCGCTTTGTGGGTCTCGAATACACATATGGTAAAATAAATCCTGTTCATTTACCTTTTCCTTGTTCTTACCTCTTTGTGTAATCGAATTAGCTAAAAACCTATGAATTACTCTTAATTCAGCTCTATCTATATTCAAATAAGAGTAATTTCCCCCTTTGAATCGGTGATGGCTAGTCATTTGACTCCATACACCATGCGTATCAAAATTTTCGTCTATCTTCCTACCGTTCAATATCAACCCTCTACAATCGGCAGATGCTAACTCCTCAGGCATATATATACGTAAAGTCTGAACCATGTCTAGTAAAGACATGTGGCGCATCGAACCTCCTAACAAAAATCTAATAAAAGATCGATCGGTTAAACTATCTACCCGATCATTTAATTCTATACTACACAACAATTCTTCACACCATACTTTATATACAGGTCTACGCATGGTAAATAAACGTACCCAGTCGTTAAAAGTAGAATTACCATACCTCTGTGCAAGTAATTCCCTAATTGGCCCAGCCAATTCTACAGTTTCTAATGGTCTCCATTCTATGACCCTAGGTACCTCAACAACTTTAGAATGAAGAGTATGCAAACCCCTTTGGTATTTTGGATAATCTATCCAAAGTCTGTCAAATTTCAGGTTCGGGTGCAAATCTTCCAAGTGCATATCAGAAAATGTCATGACTGGATGAGGTATATCTTGTTTGTAGTAGTTATCCACCTCCTGTTGTTCCGCATTCTCAGCAGGAGCATTGCGAGCTTGGGATGAAGATTCACCCCTTTCAGTCTGCAAAACACATCAAACACAATTTTTGTGCATCCAAATATGCATTAGTGTCAGCAAAATCATCAATCAAAATAATTACAATGACATGATCAATTTATATCAAACTTAAGCTCATTTTTATATTTTCATCAAATCTACACTTTTTCAAATAAGCATATACGAAAATGTTTGCCAAGTTCATAAGAATTCAACTCAAATAACATGTCAAAATAATCATTACTAGCAATTAAACAAGTTTCAAATGGCATTATCTCTCAAAAATCAAGTTCATGAATTTTAGACTTGAAAAAGTCCACTTTAATTCTCAAAATCATGTTTAGGCCCAAAGTTTGGATCATTTAACTACCTAAACATGTTACACTACTTAATTTAGCAACAATTCATGACAAAAATTGGCCATAACCTGTTTATATCAAAAAGCCCCAAATTGCTCAAGAACACAAACCCTAGATTACTCAAAATTTGAAGTTTAAGGCTTCTAATCATGTTAAATAGCATCAATCTAGGTTATACAAGCATAATACATAAACTATTGAAGCATAATTACACTAAAAAGCATCAAAATCGAATTGGGTATAAAATTGCTCAAGAACACTAATTTTCGGATTAAATGGTGTTTAGGTGTAGAAATTTACCATTTTTCTTGAGTAATTCCTTGATAGCATCCTTCTTAACATGATTTTAGTAAAAGATTTGATGATTAACGGTTAAAAATTGTGATTTTGGGGGTGTTTTCTCGGGTTTTTTCGGGTTTATTTTCGCTGTATGTGTGGTGTGGGTTGGGGACTGATCAGTTCTGCCCCTTTTATTTTTTTTCGGTATTTTTGGAACTCCGCGAGTCGCGGTGTTTTTCCCTTTCAAACTCCGCGAGTCGCAGAGTTTGTATTTTTGTTTTTTATTGTTTTTTTTTTTTTACACAAACCTTAACTTGTAAAACAAATATAAAATAAATTTGAATTTTTGTTTTCCTTTGTTTTAGGACGAGGTCGTTTCGGATCGATGTCCTAGTCCGTCTTTCGACAAAATTTTAAAATTTGTCTTTTTCAAGCGATTGTTTTAAAAGCTTAGATTTTTTTTTAGTTTTTTAATGTTTTTGGCATACTTTAATTCAATAAGATTAAAAATAATGATAATAAAAGTTCTCGTCCCTCCCTCGGGTAAAGCAATTTCGGTTCAACGACCTAGTCTTCAACTTACGACGAATTTTAAAAATCATATTTTTAACTTAATGAGATAAAGTAAATTTTTGTTTTTAAATTCACACAACTTAAACATAAAATTCAAAATTAATATTAAAAATTCACACCAAACTTAAAATTTGAAATGCATAAAATTAAAAATTCATATTTTAAAAATTAAAAATTCACACCAAACTTAATTTAAAAATTCATATTATAAATTCACACCAAACTTATATTAATTTTTCAAATATTTACAATTTAAATATATTGATTTTACAAAGTTTACAATATTAATTTAAGATTTATATATTAATTTTAAAAACATGGTAAAAATAAAATTAAAAATCTTTTTGGCTTTTTATCCCACTTTAATCAATCAAATATTATCAAAAATATGCGCCCCTCTTTTCGGTAAAGTAATTTCGGTTCCAAGACCTAATTTAACTCATGACGAATTTTTGAAATATTTTGGGTTGATTGATTAAAGATATTTATACCTTAAGAATAAACGTTAAATTTCACAGTGATGTAATAAATTTTTGAATGATATCAATAATTTCGGTCGCCAAACCTAATTTTATTCAATACCAATTTAATACTTTATAGCGAACAAATTAGTGTTTATTATCAAAAGGTTAAAAATAAAAATAAAAAAAATAAAAACTGTACAAACATACCTGTGAAATAGATTTCTTAGTTATATGATCTATCCCATTCATAAGATAGTCGGTTTAATTGGTTTTCCATGGCTACATAGGCGTAACCTCGAGCATTCAGTGTTTTTTCTTCTAAACATATGAACGGTCCGTCTCTGCATAAAGTAACAAATTCGATGTTTGAATAGGTTTGATTATTTGAACATTTACCTCTATGTGACCATTTTCCGCATTTGTGACATCTTTCTAGGTGTCGTGCTCTTCTTTTCGCTGCGGATTTTGATTTTCCTTTACCAAATTGTAACTTATTATCTTCGCATCTGGATTCTTTTCTAACTCCGTCCAATCTTTCTCTGATTACTGATACTATTTCACTCGGAAGTGTGTCATTATTACGTTTAGTGATCAAAGCGTGTAGCATTAGACCATGGTTTAGTTCACAAGCAGTCTTCATTTCCTAAAAAAATAAAAATTCAGAATGGGGGGAGAAGACTAGTTCTTTAGGGTCTGCTAGGGAAAGACTGTTCGGGTTCCATTTTCGAGAACTACACGAAAACAGACAATCTAACTCTAACAGAAATACATAAACCCCCTATACTTAGTTAGCTGTGGTATCGAAATTGTGATTAACTTCATTGTCTTCTTCCATCAGACCATGTATGTAATGTTTAACTCTGTGACCATTAACTTTAAATTCAATCCCATTTGAATTTATTAATTCTATCGTTTCGTATGGGAAAACTCTTTTGACTATGAATGGTCCAGACCATCTTGATTTCAATTTTCCAGGAAATAGCTTGAATCGTGAATTGAAAAGAAGAACTCTGTCTCCTTCTTTAAATTCTTTTAAACTTCTGATTCTTTTATCATGCCATTTCTTCGTTCTTTCTTTATAGATTAACGAATTTTCGTATGCTTCATGTCTTAATTCTTCTAATTCATTTAGTTGACTTAATCGTAGACGTCCAGCTTCATGTATATCAAGATTACATGTCTTCAAAGCCCAAAATGCTTTGTGTTCAATTTCTACTGGAAGATGACATGTTTTTCCATAAACAAGTCTAAAAGTTGTGGTTCCAATTGGAGTTTTGTAGGCTGTTCTAAAAGCCCAGAGTGCATCCTCTAATTTAATGGACCATTCCTTCAGATTTGATCCTACGGTTTTCTCTAGAATACGTTTTAAAGTTCGGTTGGTATTTTTAACTTGTCCACTTGTTTGTGGATGATATGCGGTGGAGATTTTATGAGTTACTCCATATCTTTTAAGAACTTTCTCAAGTTGATTATTACAGAAATGAGTACCCCGATCACTTATTAAAGCTTTCGGTGTTCCAAACCTTGTAAAAAGACGTTTTAAAAAGTTGACTACAACTCGTGCATCGTTAGTTGGGAGAGCTTGTGCTTCCGCCCATTTAGATACATAATCAATGGCTACGAGAATATAGAGATTATTATGAGATTTTGGAAATGGACCCATAAAGTCAATACCCCAAATGTCAAATACTTCACATACTTGTATGACATTTTGTGGCATTTCATCACGTTGACTTATTTTTCCGGCCCTTTGACAAGCATCACAGGATTTGCAAAGAAGGTGTGCATCTTTGTAAATTATAGGCCAATAGAATCCAGCATCATAAACTTTTCTTGCTGTTAGTTGAGGCCCATAATGCCCTCCTGTTGGTCCTGTGTGACAATGGTTTAATATTTTACTGGCTTCATCTCCGAATACACATCGGCGTATTATTCCATCTGGACAACTTTTAAACAAATGTGGATCTTCCCAAAAATAGTGTTTTATATCACTGAAGAATTTCTTTCGTCTTTGGTACGATAATCCTTTTTCAAGGAATCCACAAACTAAGTAGTTTGCATAGTCTGCAAACCATGGAATTTTATTATAATCTATCTTCAATAGATATTCATCAGGAAAGTTGTCTTGTATGGCCGATTCATTTAGAACTTCTAATTCGGGATTTTCAAGACGAGAAAGATGATCAACGGCGAGATTTTATGCTCCTCTTTTATCTCGGATTTCAATATCAAACTCTTGTAAGAGTAAGATCTAACGGATTAATCTTGGTTTAGCATCTTGTTTCGAAAATAGGTATCTAAGAGCAGAATGGTCGGTATAAACCACCGTTTTTGCTAGAACGAGATATGAACGAAATTTGTCAAAAGCAAAGACAATAGAAAGGAGTTCTTTTTCAGTAGCTTTATAGTTCGTTTGTGCTCCTTGTAACATCTTACTAGCATAATATATAGGTTGAAATCGTTTTTCAAACCTTTGTCCTAAAACGGCTCCCATTGTAAAATCACTTGCATCGCACATTAGTTCAAATGGTAGATTCCAATTTGGTGTTATCATGATCGGCGCATTAGTGAGTTTCTCTTTAAGAATATTAAAAGATTTGATACATTCATCTGAAAAGATGAATGGAGCATCCTTTTCTAGGAGTTTATTCATAGGAGTGGCAATTTTAGAAAAATCTTTTATGAAACGTCGGTAAAAACCGGCATGCCCTAGAAAACTCCTAACTCCTCTAACATTGGTGGGATGTGGAAGTTTAGCAATTACATCTACTTTAGCTCTATCCACTTCAATTCCTTCTTTTGAAATTTTATGACCAAGAACGATGCCTTCTTTAACCATGAAATGGCATTTCTCCCAATTAAGTACTAGATTTGATTGTTCGCATCTAATAAGCATTCGTTCCAGATTAGCTAGACATGTTTCAAATGTATCACCGAAGACTGAAAAGTCATCCATGAAAACTTCCATGCATTCTTCTATCATGTCATGAAAAATCGCCATCATACACCTTTGAAAGGTTGCAGGGGCGTTGCAAAGTCCAAATGGCATGCGTTTGTAAGCAAAAGTACCATAAGGGCACGTGAATGTGGTTTTCTCTTGATCTTCGGGTGCTATTGGAATTTGAAAATATCCGGAAAATCCATCTAGAAAACAATAGTAACTATTTCCGGCTAATCTTTCCAACATTTGATCAATGAAAGGTAAGGGAAAGTGATCTTTTCTGGTGGCGTCATTTAATTTTCTATAATCAATACACACACGCCATCCTGTTACAGTCCTAGTAGGAATAAGCTCATTTTTCTCATTTGTAATGACAGTCATGCCACCCTTCTTAGGCACGCATTGAACTGGGCTTACCCATGGACTATCAGAAATTGGATAAATTAGACCTGCGTCTAGCAGTTTAATAATTTCTTTTTTAACTACATCTTGCATATTAGGATTTAGTCTTCGTTGGCGTTGCACATACGTTTTATGACCTTCTTCCATAAGGATTTTATGTGTGCAATACGAAGGACTTATTCCTTTAATATCATGAATCTTCCATGCAATGGCTGGTTTATGAGCTTTCAACACAGAAATGAGTTGTGATTTCTCATTTTCAGTAAGAGAAGACGATATTATTACAGGTAATTCAGATTCACCATGTAAATAAGCGTATTCCAAATGGTTTGGAAGTGGCTTTAGCTCTAATTTCGGTGGTTCTTCTATCGATGATTTATATCGATATCTGTCTTCTTCTTTTAGCATTTGAATTTCTTCTGTTGTTGGTTCATATCCATTAGCTATAAGTGTAGCTAACATTTCAACTTCATCAATTGGTTCTGTTCCTTCTCCTAAAGAACATTCTCCTGTTCCTTGTAATTCTGGAAATTCTTCTAATAATTCTGCATGTGCATCTATAGTTTGAATATAATAACATGTATCATCTGCAGATTGTGGTTGTTTCATTGCTCTATCAACTGAAAAGGTAACACTCTCATCCTCTATACTTAGGGTCAGTTTCTTACCGAACACGTCTATCATTGCTTTAGCCGTGTTTAAGAATGGTCTTCCTAATATGAGAGGAACTTGAGAATCTTCTTCCATGTCCAGAACAACAAAATCTACTGGAAATACTAAAGTACCAACTTTAACTAGCATGTTCTCCATTATCCCTCTAGGATATTTTATTGATCTATCGGCTAGTTGTATGCTTATTCTGGCTGGTTTCAATTCTCCAAGGTCTAGTTTAGCGTATAGTGAATATGGCATTAGATTTATACTAGCACCTAAGTCTGCCAATGCTTCTATTGAACTAAGACTACCCAGAAAACATGGAATTGTGAAACTTCCTGGATCAGATAGTTTTTCTGGTATTTTATTTAACAGCACTGCTGAACAATTAGCATTCATGGTAACAGCCGAGAGTTCTTCCATTTTCTTTCTATTTGAGATTAGATCTTTCAAGAATTTAGCATATCTAGGCATTCCTGAAATCACATCAATGAAAGGAAGATTTACATTTATCTGTTTAAACATATCCAAGAATTTGGATTGCTCGGCTTCAAGTTTCTCTTTCTTCATTTTACTCGGGTAAGGAAGTGGTGGTTGGTATGGTTTAACATAAGGTTTATCCTTAAATGTGTTATCTTCATTAACCTTCTCAACTACCGGTTCTTTTTCCTTATCTTGATCAGGTTGTGGTTCTTGTGGAGTAGGAATAGCTTCATCAGAAGTTACAGGTATTTCAGGTGGTTTAAGTGTTGTACCATTTCTTGTTGTAATGGCTTTAGTTGTTTCATTCCGGGGGTTAGCATTTGTATCACTAGGTAGACTTCCCAGTTTTCTTTCACCTATTAACCTTGCTAGGTTACTTACTTCTTGTTCCAAGTTTTGAATAGAAGCTTGTTGATTTATAAATGCTTGAGCATTTTGTTCATTAGTTTGTTTTTGAGATGTGAAAAACTGCGTTTGAGTTTCAACTAGCTTCGTCATCATATCTTCTAAATTCGGCTTTTTATCATCGGTTTGTTGTGGTGGTTTGTTTTGAAAATTAGGTCTTTGCTGATTGTAAGTATTGTTGGATACTTGTTGATTGCTAGGACCTTGTTGGTTGTTGTATGGAATATTTCAGTTATAATTCTGGTTTTGATTGTAAATAGGTCTTGGCGGTTGATAATTATTCTGATAATTATTTCCAGGCCTTTGGTTTATGTATGAAATGTTCTCTCTTTGTTCCATTGTTAGTTCAATACTGAGACAATCTTTTGTCAAATGTGGTCCTCCACACTGCTCACAACTAATTCGTATTGAGTGAATATCCTTAGTCATCTTTTCCATTCGTCTCTCGACAGCATCTATCTTTGCGGAAATGGAATCTAAGTCATGGCTAGAATCGGCTCTAGCTGCTTTAGATGATCTAACGATATCTTTTTCTTGGTGCCACTCATGTGAGTGGGAAGCAGTGTTATCAATAATTTTGTAAGCATCAGTTTCGGTTTTCTTCATAATAGAACCACCAGCTGCTATATCTATGTCTTTCCTTGTAGTGATGTCGCATCCTTGGTAGAATATTTGTACTATTTGACAGGTGTCTAAACCATGTTGCGGACATCCTCTTAATAACTTTCTAAATCTCGTCCACGCCTCATATAGAGTTTCATTTGGCTTCTGTGTAAACGTAACAATTTCTGCTTGAAGTCTTACGGCTTTAGATGCCGGAAAGAATTGTTTAAGAAATTTTTCAACCAAAACATCTCATGTATCAATCGCCCCTTCAGGTAACAATTCCAACCAATCTTTGGCTTCTCCCTTTAAAGTCCAGGGAAATAACATGAGATATATCTGTTCATCCTCCACTTCTCGGATTTTAAATAGTGTGCAGATCCTATTAAAGGTACGAAGATGTTCATTTGGATCTTCCTTCGGCGCACCACTAAATTGGCATTGATTAGTCACCATGTGTAGAATTTGTCCTTTGATTTCATAATCTGGCGCATTAATGTCTGGATGAGTAATTGCGTGACCTTGGCCAGTGCGTTTAGCTCTCATTCGGTCTTCCATACTTAATGGTTCTGTTACTTCCATAATTGAATTTGTTGAATCGGAATCACTAGAGGATTCTGATTTAATGGTTCGTTCCTCAAGAATCTCTGTTTGAATGATTGGTGGTTCCGGAGGAAAATTTAATGGTTCAGGATCTACGAATCGTCCCTGAATATTCTCCGGATTCTCAATTGTGAGGTCGGGTTCAAAAAATGGATTATCAACGGCGACAATATTAGTTAGATGTCTTGATCTAGTTACAGGTGGTGAACGTACAAAAGGTGGTGAACGTCTTGCGCGGTGCATTCACTGAATATCCTATTAGTTTTTTTAAAAAGGAAAGAAAAATTATATAAGTTATCCAATTAATAGACTTTTCTGATTTTGCCCACGTTTCAAATAGTCAAAAGATGCAGCAGAGGGGCAGGATTCGTTTGGTTTCAATATAATTGAGGACTGTTTGGCTCCAATAACCCGGTCCACGTACAAATCCAACTATTACTACGAACCAGAAAATTTTGATGTCTATCAATTTAACCACTTAAAATAAATTTTCGTAATTTTAAGAAATTTAGATAAGAAGTAGAATAAAAATCTATGTCCTAAAAACTAGAATAGCGAGAAATAAGAAAGAAAAAGAGCGTGTCGGAAAAAGATCGAAAAATAAAAATAAGAAAGAAAAAGAGTGACTTATAGAACTTAAAAACACTAGACTAACCCAACCTTATTACTACCACTAACTTATAATTATAATCGCAAATTGAGATTACTAATTGGAATGATAATTGATACATAGTAAAAGGTGTCTAAAAATATTAAGGCTTACAAGAAAAACTATATCCCAAATGGCAATAACTTAAAAAGAAACTAAAACTTAAAAAGGTGTCGCAAAATTCTAAAGTACCTAAATCTTAGTCTAAAGAAAAACACTTAAGGGATTTTATGGCAAAGCCTAAAAATCTATAAATAAAAATAACTATGGCAAAAACTATGAATTAAAACTAAATACAAGCGAAAAATACAAATATTACGCTAAAACGATTAAAAAGGGACAAAATATAAAAATATACAAAAAGTTGTAAAAAGTACAATTTTTATAAAAATATTATTTTTATATTAATTATTTATTAAAACTATTAATTTTATATTTTATTAAACTAATTAAAACAAAATAAACTAATAAAAACTAAATATTATAATAAAAATACCCTAATTAGGGTTTAAGTTTAAATATAATTAATAAAAACCCGTAATTAATGCTGCTACGGCTTCTGTGTACCCGTGTCAGACTGTCTTCGCGAGTCGCGGGGTTCCAAAATTTCAACTCTGGTACAGTTTTTTAATTCGACGTTTTTTTTTCTGTTTAAATCAAAATATTTATATAATAAAAACTTATATTTAAAAACTAAAATAAAAATAGAACTACTTTATAATTTTAAAAATATCTTAAAAATAGATTTATATATATATTAAAAAAATTTTTCTGTTTTTTTAAATAAAAATTTTTAAATAAAACTTATATTTTTATAAAATAAAAATAAAGAAACTTTATAAAACTTAAATATTTGACAAAATCTTTAAAAAATATATAAATTTTTGTTTTCTTTTTATATTTTTGAATAATAAAAAAAACGTATTTTTACAAAAGTGAATTTTAATAAAAGTAAACTAAAAATAAAAATCTTTTTTTTATGTAGCGTTGCGCTTCCGGCTTTTAAGCTAGATTGGTCCCCGGCAGCGGCGCCAAAAATACTTGATGTTATGCGAGGTGTATATAAAATAGCTTTTAAATTTTAGCAGGAAATACTATTAAATACGATACAATTTTACACAAGATATTTATTTATTTAGAGAATGGATATACTTAAACCTTGCTACAACACTTATAGGCAGTGTACCTAATCGTACAGTAGTGTAGTTTTTAGTAAGTCCGGTTCGTTCCACAGGGAAAATCTTTAAACAAAGCTTAACGCTATATTAGTTTACTTTTATAAAAATACAAATATATATATAAGTAATATTATTATTATAAAGGGGGTTTTTACCGTTTAATGACCGGTTTGTCGATTTTAAAACTTCAGTCGCAGTTAAAACCAAATGTAAAATAATAAATAAATACAAGACTTAATTTAAAGCGTAAAGTAAATAACGATAATGAAATTGTGAATAATAAAAGTGCGATAAAATAAACTTGCGATAATTAAAAAGTACGATAATTAAAAGTGCAATTAAATACAATAACAATAAAAATGCGATAATTAGAAGTGCAATTAAATATAAAATAAAGGAAATTAAATATGAAATAAAAGAATTATGCTTATTTAAACTTCCGTAACCATGATGTTTGACGTGTTGATTTTAGTTTTATGCCCATGGGTTAATTGTCCTTTGTCCTGGATTATTTAATATGTCCGTCTGGTTTTTGTCCATAACAGTCCATCAGTCATAAATATAAAGTGCGAGTGTCCTCGTCAAATTATCCTTATACCCGAAGTTAAATATTCCAACTAATTGGGGACTTAAACTGTAACAAGGTTTTATTACTTTGTTTAATAATTACACCAGAATGTCGACTGAGTGTAACCCAAGGTTTTAATACTTTGTTATCAATTATGCCAAGTGTCCTTGTACATAATTTCACCCCTGTTTTAATAATTCTAGTGGCTATTAATCCATTCCCGTGTCCGGTTAAATGAACGATTATTTGTACATATAAATACCCCGCCCATCATGTCCGATCAAGTGTAAATGGTTATTTATAGGGACGCCCAATTGTAAATCTTTATATTAACATTAACAAACTATCATTTAGTTAAACAAATATAAAGCCCATTAATAGCCCATAGTCTAATTTCCACAAGTGTCGTTCTTTTGTCCAAACCCCAATTATGGTACAAAGCCCAATTACCCAATTTTAGTAATTAGCCCAACATCATGATTACTTCGGATTAAATAAGCATAATAATAACTTAGCTACGAGACATTAAATTAAAAAGGTTGAACATAACTTACAATGATTAAAAATAGCGTAGCGTTACACGGACAGAATTTCGACTTACACCCTTACAACATTCGCTAACATACCCTTATTATTAGGATTAAAATTAAAATTAAAATATAAATTATAAATATAAATATTACGTTTAGATAGATGGATGGATATATATGTTATATTTTTTTACGATCAGAATGCGCGAGCTTTATAGGCAGTTTCAATATTTAGGGCTCCGCGACTCGCGTAATTTTTGCACTGCAAAATCCGCAACTCGCGGAGTTTGCTTTTACAGCTCACACAAGTTTGGAGCCTTTCTTGCCGACGGTTTATAATATATTATATAATATATAAATAATTATAAGAATTATTTAAATATTATATTATATTTATGTGCATAGTTGACTTGTAATTTTTAGTCCGTTGCGTCGAGCGTTGAGAGTTGACTCATGTCCCGGTTCCGGATTTTCGAACGTCCTTGCGTACAATTTTATATTTTGTACTTTGCGTTTTGAATCTTGTACTCTTGTAATTTCGAGACGTTTCTTATCAATAATTGGAACCTCTTTGATTGTATTTTGTACTTTTGAGCTTTTTGGACCTTTGCGTCTTCAATTCATCGAATTTGTCTTTTGTCTTCACCTTTTATTATTTAAACGAATATCACTTGTAAATAGAACAATTGCAACTAAAAGCTTATCTTTCTTGAGGAATAATGCTATGAAATATATGTTCGTTTTTAGCATTATCAACGTTCTACATCATTTATCTTCGTTCGACATGATGATTAAGTAATCTTTAATGTTTTAGAGATTATATATTATTGTTCTAACGGTAAATCAGATGAGTTTAATATCATATTGACTCATTAAATCCATGATTATATCTGAAGAAAATATATATGTATATATGTTTTCATAAAGATTGTAATTAAAAATTCTTTTGTACAAACTGATAATGGTAAAAATATTTTAACGGGAAGGTAATACCCGAAGAATATTTAGATTTCACATTAATAAATTACACTGTACATTCTTCCAATCTGATTCAACAGTCATTTACTATCCTACCTACATCCACATATATACGTATCCGTTCACCGCAGAATAACCATTTTCATTCAATTTCATATTTGGATTTTGATCTATCAGAATCCAACAAGTGGCATAATGAAGAAAAACATTTGACAAAATAAAATTTGTTAGAAACAAACAAATTAACTATGAGAAATTTTGTTAAGAATTCACGCTAACAAAATCCTAGCTAACTGTTCCTAGCTAAATGTTAATTCCATATTACATTTATTTATTGCAATTTATTTATCGCAATTTAATTATCGCAATTTATTTATCGCAATTTAAATTCTCGCAATTTTATTTATTGTCATTTAATTTCTGTTATTTATTTAAATATCGGGACACGTATGCAAGGTTTTGACATATCATATCGACGTATCTATATATATTATTTGGAATAACCATAGACACTCTATATGCAGTAATGTTCGAGTTAGCTATACAGGGTTGAGGTTGATTCTACAATAATATATATACTTTGAGTTGTGATTGATAATGCTAAAAACGAACATATATTTCATAGCATTATCCCTCAAGAAAGACAAGCTTTCGTCTAAATAATAAAAGGTGAAAACAAAAGACAGATTCGACGAATTGAAGAAGCAAACGACCAAAAAGCTTAAAAGTACAAAGTACAATCAAAGTGGTTCAAATTATTGATGAGAAACGTCTCAAAATTACAAGAGTACAAGACGCAAAACGCAAAGTACAAGATATTAAATAGTACGCAAGGACGTTCGAAAATCCGGAACCAGGACCATAGTCAACTCTCGACGCTCGACGCAATGGACTAAAAATTACAAGTCAACTATGCACATGAATATAATATAATATATAATTAATTCTTAAAATTATATATATATATATATATATATATATATATATATATATATATATATTATATTATATATTAAAACCGTCGGCAAATAAACAAACAAAAGCATGTGAGCTGTAAAAAGTCACCATGCGATCGCATGGCCAGAAGGCACAAATGCCATGCGATTGTATGAAGCCAAAATTCTGGCCACATCTATAAATTTCGCAGTTTTCGGCCGAATATCACACACTTTTTCTATCCTCTCTATCTCTACGATATATATATATATATATATATATATATATATATATATATATATATATATATATATATATATATATATATATAATTTTAATTTTAATTTTAATTTAATCATAATAAGGGTATGTTAGCGTATGTTGTAAGGGTGTAAGTCGAAATTCTGTCCGTGTAACGCTACGCTATTATTAATCATTGTAAGTTATGTTCAACCTTTTTAAATTAATGTCTCGTAGCTAAGTTATTATTATGCTTATTTAAATTGATGTAATCGTGATGTTGGGCTAAAATATTAAAAGACGGGGTAATTGGGCTTTGTACCATAATTGGGGTTTGGACAAAAGAACGACACTTGTGGAAATTTGACTATGGGCTATTAATGGCCTTTATATTTGTTTAATTAAATGATAGTTTGTTAATTTCATATAAAGATTTACAATTGGACGTACCTATAAATAACCATATACACTCGATCGGATACGATGGGCGGGATATTTATAAGTACTAATAATCGTTCATTTAACCGGACACGGGAATGGATTAATAGTCAATGGACTTATTAAAACAGGGGTGAATTATATACAAGGAAAATTGGTGTAATTATAGTTTAAATCCCCAATTAGTTGGAATATTTGACTTCGGGTATAAGGATAATTTGACGAGGACACTCGCATATTATATTTATGACTGATGGACTGTTATGGACAAAAACCAGATGAACATATTGAATAATCCAGGACAAAGGACAATTAACCCATGGTAATAAATGAAAATCAACACGTCAAACATCATGATTACGGAAGTTTAAATAAGCATAATTCCTTTATTTCATATTTCATCGCACTTTTATTTACTGTCATTTTATTTAATTGCACTTTTAATTATCGTACTTTTTAATTATCGCAATTTTATTTATTGTCATTTACTTTACCCTTTAAATTAAGTTATATTTATTTTTAATATTTTACATTAGGTTTTAACTGCGACTAAAGTTTTAAAATCGACAAACCGGTCTTTAAACGGTAAAATCCCCCTTTTATAATAATAATATTACTTATATATATATATATATATATATATATATATATATATATATATATATATATATATATATATATATATATATATATATATATATATATATATATATATATATATTTACAAATATAGTTTTAAAAATATAGCGTTAAATTTGGCTAGCTCCCTGTGGAACGAACCGGACTTACTAAAAACTACACTACTGTACGATTAGGTACACTGCCTATAAGTGTTGTAGCAAAGTATAGGTATATCCACTCTATAAATAAATAAATAACTTGTGTAAAAATGTATCGTATTTAATAGTATTTCGTAACAAATATATAACTATTTCGTATACACCTCTACGCACATCAAATATTTTTGGCGCCGCTGCCGGGGAACAAACAACGCCGAAAGCGAAACGCTATAAAAAATATATTTAGTTTTTAATCTATTTTTGTAAAATTATAAAAAGTTTTAAATATAAAAATTTAAAAACATAAAAAGAAAAATATATTTCTATATTTTTAAGTGTTTAAATTAAAAAGTTTATATTTTTATTGTTAAAAGTTATAAAAACTAATAAGTAAATTAAATTTTTTTATTTATAAGTTTTATTTAAGTTATTTTATTTTTATTTTATTAAAAATAGAAAAAAAATATAAAAATCACTCGGCCTGGTACTGTAGCAGCCCATAATCTGGCCTGGAACCCTAACCCTGCGACCGCATGAAAATATAACGCGATATCCATGCGATCGCATGGCCTGATCTGACACGCCAGAATTGACCTGGTACAGCATTAATTACGAAGTATATTTTAATTATTATTATTATAAACCCTAATTAGGGTTAGTTATTTAATTAATTTAGTTTTAGTTTTTAATTAATTTGTATTTTAAGTTAAAATTAGTTTTATTAAATATATAAACTTATTATTTTTATAAAATAAATAATATAAAAATAATATTATTATAAAAATTGTATTTTTTTAAACTTTAAGTTTTATTTTTATATTTTGTATCTTTTTAATCGTTAATTCGTAATATTTATATTTTTCGCTCGTAATTAGTTTTATGTTATAGTTTAGTATTTTGCCGTAGTTATTTTTATTTATAGACTCTTAGGCTTTACCGTAAAATCCCTTAAGTGCTTTTTCTTTAGATTAAGATTTAGGTGCCTTAGAATTTTACGACGTCGCTTATCGCTTTAATATTTTATAATTTTAGTACTTTTTAAGTAATTGCCGTTTTGGATATAGAATTCCTTTAAGCTTTAATACTTTTAGACGCAAATTTTAATTCTTAGTTTTTAGACTTTTAAGTTTCAAAACGCTACGTTCTTTTTATTATTTTTCGACCATTTATTTTTTCGACGTTTTTCGACGCTCTTTTTCTTTCTCATTTCTCGACGCTCTAGTTTTTAGGAAATAGAATTTTCTATTTCTTCTCTAATATAACTTTAAATCTCAACGAAAAATTATTTTAAGTAGTTAAATTGATAGACATCCAAAATTTTCTGGTTCGTAGTAATAGTTGAATTTGTTAGTGGCGAGTTGTGGGCTTCCGATTTAAAGGGTCCTGGCTACCTGCTGCATCTATTGGCTATTCGAAACGTGGGCAAAATCAGAAAAGTCTATTAATTTGATAACTTATATAATTTTTATTTTTATAACTAATAGGATATTCAGTGAATGCACCGAGCAAAACGTTCACCACCTTTTATACGTTCACCACCTGTAACTCGATCAAGACATCTAGCCAATATTGTCGTCGTTGATTTTTCTTTAGAATAGTCATCTAGTCGACCAAGTACTCCAATTCAAATTTCCGATAATCCATTTTTTGAACCCAACCTCACAATTAAGATTCCGGAGGATATTCAGGGAGAATTCAGAGATCCTGAACCATTAATCTTTCCTCCTGAACCACCAATCATTCAAACAGAGATTGTCATGGAACAAACCATTAAATCAGAATCCTCTAGTGATTCAGATTCAACAAATTCAATCATGGAAAATCTGGAACCTCTAAGTATGGAAGACCGAATGAGAGCTAAACGCACTGGTCAAGGTCACGCAATTACTCAACCTGACATTAATGCGCCAGATTATGAAATCAAAGGACAAATCCTACACATGGTAACTAATCAATGCCAATTTAGTGGTGCACCGAAGGAAGATCCAAACGAACATCTTCGAACCTTTAATAGAATCTGTACTCTATTTAAAATCTGAGAAGTTGAGGATGAAAAGATATATCTCATATTATTTCCCTGGACTTTAAAGGGAGAAGCCAAAAATTGGTTAGAATCGTTTCCTGAAGGGGCTATTGATACATGGGATGTTTTAGTTGAAAATTTTCTTAAACAATTTTTTCCGGCATCTAAAGCCGTGAGACTTCAAGGAGAAATTGTTACGTTCACACAAAAGCCAAATGAAACTTTATATGAGGCGTGGACAAGATTTGGAAAGTTATTGAGAGGATGTCAGCAACATGGTTTAGACACTTATCAAATAGTACAAATATTCTACCAAGGATGCAACATCACTACACGAAAAGACATCGATATAGCAGCTGGTGGTTCCATTATGAAGAAAACTGCAACTGAAGCTTATAAAATTATTGATAACACTACTTCCCACTCACATGAGTGGCACCAAGAAAAAGATATCGTTAGATCATCTAAAGCGGCTAGAGCCGATTCTAGCCATGACTTTGATTCCATTTCCGCAAAGATAGATGCTGTTGAGAGACGAATGGAAAAGATGACTACAGATATTCACTCAATATGAATTATGAAATGTACCGTTCTTATTGATTAAAAACGTTCCATATTAATTGATTTCGTTGCGAGGTTTTGACCTCTATATGAGACGTTTTTCAAAGACTGCATTCATTTTTAAAACAAACCATAACCTTTATTTCATAAATAAAGGTTTAAAAAGCTTTACGTAGATTATAAAATAATGATAATCTAAAATATCCTGTTTACACACGACCATTACATAATGGTTTACAATACAAATATGTTACATCGAAATCAGTTTCTTGAATGCAGTTTTTACACAATATCATACAAACATGGACTCTAAATCTTGTCCTTATTTTAGTATGCAACAGCGGAAGCTCTTAGTATTCACCTGAGAATAAACATGCTTTAAACGTCAACAAAAATATTGGTGAGTTATAGGTTTAACCTATATATATGAAATCGTAACAATAGACCACAAGATTTCATATTTCAATACACATCCCATACATAGAGATAAAAATCATTAATATGGTGAACACCAGGTAACCGACATTAACAAGATGCATATATAAGAATATCCCCATCATTCCGGGACACCCTTCAGATATGATATAAATTTCGAAGTACTAAAGCATCCGGTACTTTGGATGGGGTTTGTTAGGCCCAATAGATCTATCTTTAGGATTCGCGTCAATTAGGGTGTCTGTTCCCTAATTCTTAGATTACCAGACTTAATAAAAAGGGGCATATTCGATTTCGATAATTCAACCATAGAATGTAGTTTCACGTACTTGTGTCTATTTTGTAAATCATTTATAAAACCTGCATGTATTCTCATCCCAAAAATATTAGATTTTAAAAGTGGGACTATAACTCACTTTCACAGATTTTTACTTCGTCAGGAAGTAAGACTTGGCCACTGGTTGATTCACGAACCTATAACAATATATACATATATATCAAAGTATGTTCAAAATATATTTACAACACTTTTAATATATTTTGATGTTTTAAGTTTATTAAGTCAGCTGTCCTCGTTAGTAACCTACAACTAGTTGTCCACAGTTAGATGTACAGAAATAAATCGATAAATATTATCTTGAATCAATCCACGACCCAGTGTATACGTATCTCAGTATTGATCACAACTCAAACTATATATATTTTGGAATCAACCTCAACCCTGTATAGCTAACTCCAACATTCACATATAGAGTGTCTATGGTTGTTCCGAAATATATATAGATGTGTCGACATGATAGGTCGAAACATTGTATACGTGTCTATGGTATCTCAAGATTACATAATATACAATACAAGTTGATTAATTTATGGTTGGAATAGATTTGTTACCAATTTTCACGTAGCTAAAATGAGAAAAATTATCCAATCTTGTTTTACCCATAACTTCTTCATTGTAAATCCGTTTTGAGTGAATCAAATTGCTATGGTTTCATATTGAACTCTATTTTATGAATCTAAACAGAAAAAGTATAGGTTTATATTCGGAAAAATAAGTTACAAGTCATTTTTGTAAAGGTAGTCATTGCAGTCGAAAGAATGACGTCTAGATGACCATTTTAGAAAACATACTTCCACTTTGAGTTTAACCATAATTTTTGGATATAGTTTCATGTTCATAATAAAAATCATTTTCTCAGAATAACAACTTTTAAATCAAAGTTTATCATAGTTTTTAATTAACTAACCCAAAACAGCCCGCGGTGTTACTACGACGGCGCAAATCCGGTTTTACGGTGTTTTTCGTGTTTCCAGGTTTTAAATCATTAAGTTAGCATATCATATAGATATAGAACATGTGTTTAGTTGATTTTAAAAGTCAAGTAGAAGGATTAACTTTTGTTTGCGAACAAGTTTAGAATTAACTAAACTATGTTCTAGTGATTACAAGTTTAAACCTTCGAATAAGATAGCTTTATATGTATGAATTGAATGATGTTATGAACATCATTACTACCTCAAGTTTTCTGGATAAAACTACTGGAAATGAAAAAAATGGATCTAGCTTCAAAGGATCCTTGGATGGCTTGAAAGTTCTTGAAGCAGAATCATGACAACTTTTAAATCTAGTGATTACAAGTTTAAACCTTCGAATAAGATAGGTTTATATGTATGAATCGAATGATGTTATGAACATCATTACTACCTTAAATTCCTTGGATAAACCTACTGGAAAAGAGAAAAATGGATCTAGCTTCAACGGATCCTTGGATGGCTCGAAGTTCTTGAAACAGAATCATGACACGAAAACAAGTTCAAGTAAGATCATCACTTGAAATAAGATTGTTATAGTTATAGAAATTGAACCAAAGTTTGAATATGATTATTACCTTGTATTAGAATGATAACTTACTGTAAGAAACAAAGATTTTTTGAGGTTGGATGATCACCTTACAAGATTGGAAGTGAGCTAGCAAACTTGAAAGTATTCTTGATTTTATGTAACTAGAACTTGTAGAATTTATGAAGAACACTTAGAACTTGAAGATAGAACTTGAGAGAGATCAATTAGATGAAGAAAATTGAAGAATGAAAGTGTTTGTAGGTATTTTTGGTCATTGGTGTATGAATTAGATATAAAGGATATGTAATTTTGTTTTCATGTAAATAAGTCATGAATGATTACTCATATTTTTGTAATTTTATGAGATATTTCATGCTAGTTGCCAAATGATGGTTCCCATATGTGTTAGGTGACTCACATGGGCTGCTAAGAGCTGATCATTGGAGTGTATATACCAATAGTACATACATCTAAAAGTTGTGTATTATACGAGTACGAATACGGGTGCATACGAGTAGAATTGTTGATGAAACTGAACGAGGATGTAATTGTAAGAATTTTTGTTAAGTAGAAGTATTTTGATAAGTGTATTGAAGTCTTTCAAAAGTGTATAAATACATATTAAAACACTACATGTATATACATTTTAACTGAGTCGTTAAGTCATCGTTAGTCGTTACATGTAAGTGTTGTTTTGAAACCTTTAGGTTAACGATCTTGTTAAATGTTGTTAACCCAATGTTTATAATATCAAAAGAGATTTTAAATTATTATATTATCATGATATTATGATGTACAAATATCTCTTAATATGATATATATATACATTAAATGTCGTTACAACGATAATCGTTACATATATGTCTCATTTCAAAATCATTAAGTTAGTAGTCTTGTTTTTACATATGTAGTTCATTGTTAATATACTTAATGATATGTTTACTTATCATAATATCATTTTAACTATATATATAACCATATATATGTCATCATATAGTTTTTACAAGTTTTAACGTTCGTGAATCACCGGTCAACTTGGGTGGTCAATTGTCTATATGAAACCAATTTCAATTAATCAAGTCTTAACAAGTTTGATTGCTTAACATGTTGGAAACACTTAATCATGTAAAATAACAATTTCATTTAATATATATATATATATATATACATGGAAATGTTCGGGTCACTACAAATTAGTTGTGGGCAGTGTGGAGGACCACATTTGACAAAAGATTGTCTCAGTATTGAACAAACAATGGAACAAAGAGAGAATGTTTCATACATGAACCAAAGGCCTGGAAATAATTATCAAAATAATTATCAACCGCCAAGACCAATCTACAATCAAAATTAGAATTATAACTGAAATGTTCCATACAACAACCAACAAGGTCCTAGCAATCAACAAGTATCTAACAATACTTACAATCAGCAAAGACCTATTTTTCAAAACAAACCACCACAAATCGATGATAAAAAGACAAATTTTGAAGATATGATGTCGAAGCTAGTTGAATCTCAAACGCAGTTTTTCACATCTTAGAAACAAACCAATGAACAAAATGCTCAAACATTTAGAAATCAACAAGCTTCTATTCAAAATTTGGAACAAGAAGTAAGCAACCTAGCAAGGTTGATAGGTGAAAGAAAATCGGGAAGTCTACCTAGCGATACAAATGCTAATCCACGGAATGAAAGAGCTAAAGCCATTACCACAAGAAGTGGTATTACACTTAAACCACCTGAAATGCCTGTAATTTCTGATGACGCTATTCCTACTCCACAAGAACCACAATCTGATCAAGATAAGAAAAAAGAACCGGTAGTTGAAAAGGTTAATGAAGATAACACAGTTAAGGCTAAACCTTATGTTAAACCATACCAACCACCACTTCCTTACCCGAGTAAAATGAGAAAAGAGAGACTTGAAGCCGAGCAATCCAAATTCTTGGATATGTTTCAACAAATAAATGTCAATCTACCTTTCATTGATGTGATTTCAGGAATGCCTAGGTATGCTAAATTATTGAAAGATCTAATCACAAATAGAAAGAAAATGGAAGAACTCTCGGCTGTTACCATGAATGCTAATTGCTCTGCAGTGCTATTGAATAAGATACCAGAAAAATTATCTGATCTAGGAAGTTTCACAATTCCATTGTTTTCTGAGTAGTCTTAGTTCAATAGAAGCATTGGCAGACTTAGGTGCTAGTATAAATTTAATGCCGTATTTACTATACGCTAAACTAGACCTTGGAGAATTGAAACCAACACGAATAAGCATACAACTAGCAGATCGATCAGTAAAATATCCTAGAGGGATAATGGAGAACATGCTAGTTAAAGTTGGTACTTTAGTATTTCCAGTAGATTTTGTTATTCTGGACATGGAAGAAGATTCTCGAGTTCCTCTCATATTAGGAAGACCATTCTTAAACAAGGCTAAAGTAATAATAGACGTGTTCGGTAAGAAACTGACCCTAAGTATAGAGGACGAGAGTGTTACCTTTTCTGTTGATAGAGCCATGCAACAACCGCAATCTGCAGATGATACATGTTATTATATTCAAACTATAGATTCACATGCAGAATTGTTAGAAGAATTTCCAGAATTACAAGGAACAGGAGAATGTTCTTTAGGAGAAGGAACTGAACCAATTGATGAAGCTGAAATGTTAGCTACACTTATGGCTAATGGATATGAACCAACAACAGAAGAAATTCAAATGCTAAAAGAGGAAGACAGATATCGATACAAATCATCGATAGAAGAACCACCGATATTAGAGTTAAAGCCACTTCCAAACCATTTGGAATACGCTTATTTAAATGGTGAATCTGAATTACCTGTAATAATATCATCTTCTCATACTGAAAATGAAAAATCTCAACTCATTTCTGTGCTAAAAGCTCATAAACCAGCTATTGCATGGAAGATTCATGATATTAAAAGAATAAGTCCTTCGTATTGCACACATAAAATCCTTATGGAAGAAGGCCATAAAACCTATGTGCAATGCCAACGAAGACTAAATCCTAATATGCAAGATGTTGTTAAGAAAGAAATTATTAAACTGCTAGATGCAGGTTTAATTTATCCAATCTATGATAGTCCATGGGTAAGCCCAGTTCAATGTGTACCTAAGAAAGGTGGCATGACTGTCATCACAAATGAGAAAAATGAGTTTATTCCTACTAGGACTGTAACAAGATGGCGTGTCTGTATTGATTATAAAAATTAAATGACGCCACCAGAAAAGATCACTTTCCCTTACCTTTCATTGATCAAATGTTGGAAAGATTAGCAGTAAATAGTTACTATTGTTTTCTTGACGGTTTTTCCGGATACTTTCAAATTCCAATAGCACCCGAGGACCAAGAGAAAAGCACGTTCACGTGCCCTTATGGTACTTTTGCTTACAAACGCATGCCATTTGGACTTTGCAACGCCCCTGCAACCTTTCAAATGTGCATGATGGCGATTTTTCACGACATGATAGAAGAATGCATGGAAGTTTTCATGGATGACTTTTCAATCTTCGGTGATACTTTTGAAACATGTTTAGTTAATCTTGAACGAATGCTTATTAGATGCGAATAATCAAATCTAGTTCTTAATTGGGAGAAATGCCATTTCATGGTTAAAGAAGGCATCGTTCTTGGTCATAAAATTTCAAAGGAAGGAATTGAAGTGGATAGAGCTAAAGTAGATGTAATTGCTAAACTTCCACATCCCACCAATGTTAGAGGAGTTTAGAGTTTTCTAGGGCATTCCGGTTTTTACCGACGTTTCATAAAAGATTTTTCTAAAAATTGCCACTCCTATGAATAAACTCCTAGAAAAAGATGGTCCATTCATCTTTTCAGATGAATGCATCAAATATTTTAATATTCTTAAAGAAAAACTCACTAATGCGCCGATCATGATAACTCCAAATTGGAATCTACCATTTGAACTCATGTGCGATGCAAGTGAATTTGCAATAGGATCCGTTTTAGGACAAAGGAATGAAAAATGATTTTAACCTATTTATTACGCTAGTAAGACATTACAAGGAGCACAAACGAATTACACAACTACTGAAAAAGAACTCATTGCTATTGTCTTTGCTTTTGACAAATTTCGTTCATATCTCGTTCTAGCTAAAACGGCGGTCTATACCGACCATTCTGCTCTTAGATACCTATTTTCAAAACAAGATGTTAAACCACGATTAATCCGTTGGATCTTACTCTTACAAGAGTTCGATATTGAAATTCGAGATAAAAAGGGAGCAGAAAATCTCGCCTCTGGTCATCTTTCTCTTCTTGAATATCCTGAATTAGAAGTTCTAAATGAATCGGCCATACAAGATAACTTTCCTGATGAATATCTTTTGAAGATCGATTATAATAAAATTTCATGGTTTGCAGACTATGCAAACTACTTAGTATGTGGATTCCTTGAAAAAGGGTTGTCGTACCAAAAACGAAAGAAATTCTTTAGTGATATAAAACACTATTTCTGGGAAGATCCACATTTTTTTAAAAGTTGTCCCGATGGAATAATACGTCGATGTGTATTCGGAGATGAAGCTAGTCAAATCTTAAACCATTGTCACACAGGACCAACAGGAGGGCATTATGGGCCTCAACTTACAGCAAGAAAAGTTTACGATGCTGGATTCTATTGGCCTACAATTTTCAAATACGCACACCTTCTTTGTAAATCCTGCGATGCTTGTCAAAGGGCCAGAAAAATAAGTCAACGTGATGAAATGCCACAAAATGTCATTCAAGTATGTGAAGTATTTGACATTTGGGGTATTGACTTTATGGGTCCATTTCCAAAATCTCATAATAATCTCTACATTCTCGTTGCCATTGATTATGTATCTAAATGGGCGGAAGCACAAGCTCTCCCAACTAACGATGCACGAGTTGTAGTCAACTTTTTAAAACGTCTTTTTGCAAGGTTCGGAACACCGAAAGCTTTAATAAGTGATCGGGGTACTCATTTTTTTTAATAATCAACTTGAGAAAGTTCTTAAAAGATATGGAGTAACTCATAAAATCTCAACCGCTTATCATCCACAAACAAGTGGACAAGTTGAAAATACCAGTCGAGCATTAAAATGTATTCTAGAGAAAACCGTAGAATCAAATCCGAAGGAATGGTCCATGAAATTGGAGGATGCACTCTGGGCTTTTAGAACAGCCTACAAAACTCCAATTGGTACCACACCTTTCAGACTCATTTACGGAAAAGCATGTCACCTTCCAGTAGAAATTGAACACAAAGCATTTTGGGCTTTGAAGACATGTAATCTTGATTTACATGAAGCTGGACGTCTACGGTTAAGTCAATTAAACGAATTAGAAGAATTAAGACATGAAGCATACGAAAATTCGTTAATCTATAAAGAAAGAACGAAGAAATGACATGATAAAAGAATCAGAAGTTCAAAAGAATTTAAAGAAGGAGACAAAGTTCTTCTTTTCAATTCACGATTCAAGCTATTTTCTGGAAAATTGAAATCAAGATGGTCTGGACCATTCATAGTCAAAAGAGTTTTTCCATACGGAATAGTAGAATTAATAAATTCAAATGGAATTGAATTTAAGGTTAATGGTCAAAGAGTTAAACATTACATAGATAATCCAATGGAAGTTGAAGATGAAGTTAATCACAATTTCGACACCACAGCTATCTAATTGTGGGAAGGTTCGAATCTTTTTAGGGTAATATATATTTCTGTTAGAGTTAGATATTTTGTTTTCGTATAGTTTCCGAGAATGGAATCCGAATGGTCTTTCCCTAGCAGACCCTAAAGAACTAGTCTTCTCCCCCCATTCTAAATTTTTATTTTTTTTAGGTTTTACGAGATGAAGAATTCCTTTGATCTGAACCATGGTTTAATGCTACACGCTATGATTACTAAACGTAATAATGACACCCTTCCGAGTGAATTGGTATCATTCATAAGAGGCAAAATGGAAGGAGTAAGAAAAGAACTCAGAAAAGATCATCATAAGATACATTTTGGTAAAGGAAAATCAAAATCCGCAACAAAAAGAAGAGCACGACACCTTGAAAGATGTTATAAATGCGGAAAATGGTCACACGAAGGTAAATGTTCAAATAATCAAACATATTCAAATACCGAATTTGTTACTCTATGCAGAGAAGGACCGTTCATATGTTTAGAAGAAAAGATATTGAAGAATCGAGGTTACGCTTATTTAGCTATGGAGAACCAAATCACACGACTCTCCTATGAGTCGGCTAAAGCAGGTCTCTGAGAATTCTATCTCACAGGTAAGTATGTACAGTTTTTATTTTTATTTTTATTGCTTTTAACCTTTTGATAATAAACGCTAAATCATTCACTATAAAGTATTAAATTGGTATTCAATAAAATTAGGTATGCGTAACCAAAATTATTGATATCATACAAAAATTTATTACATCACTGCGAAATTTACCGTTTATTCTTAAGGTATAAATATCTTTAATCAATCAACCCAAAATATTTCAAAAATTCGTCAGGAGTAAAACTAGGTTATGGAACCGAAATTACTTTACCGAAAAGAGGGGCGTATATTTTTGATAATATTTGATTGATTAAAGTGGGATAAAAAGACCAAAAAGATTTTTTATTTTAATTTTTACTTTGTTTTTAAAATTAATATATAAATATTAAATTAATTTTGTAAATCTTTTTAAATCAAAATCTTTAAGTTTTTAAGTACTTTAAAAAAAAAAAAATTTAATATAAGTTTGTAAAATTAATGTATAAAAATATTAATAATATGAATTTTTAATTTTATGTATTCTAAATTTAAGTTTGGTGTGAATTTAAAAATAAAAATTTACTTTATTTTATTAAGTTAAAAATGTGATTTCTAAAAATTCGTCGTGAGTTGAAAATTAGGTCGTTGAACCGAAATTGCTTTACCCAAGGGAGGGACGAGAAATTTTATTATCATTATTTTTAATCTTATTGAATTAAAGTATGCCAAAAAAAATCAAAAAATCTTTACTTTTAAAACGACGATTAAAAAGTAACAAATTTTAAAACTTTGCTGAGAGACGGACTAGGACAACGATCCGAAACGCCCTCACTCCTAAAAAGAAACAAATTTTTAAAATTTATTGATTTATGTTTTAAAAGTATAAGGTTTTTATAAAAAATAAAAAAAAAACCCAGACCCCATGCGATCGCATGAGGCCTAAAATCTAGCCAGAAACATAAGTAGACGAGCTGTTCTGTTCTTCCACAAACACACACACATATACACGAAACTCTCTCAAAAACACCTCAAAAATTCCCAAATTTTCACTAAAATTCATCATATTTCATCCTAAAATCAACTCTAATCATGCATAGGTTCGGATTTTTTTAGCAAGAAGGTAAAAATTATACCCCTAAACTCTTAAATTTCTTAGTTTTTGTGATAATTACCAATATTTTACCTAATTTGATTTTGTCAATTTCTAGTGTAATTAGAGTTAAATTGTTAGTATATTATGCATGTATAACCTAGATTGATGCTATTTAACATGATTTGAAGCCAAAAACTTCAAAAATTTTAGGAATCTAGGGTTTGTGTTCTTGAGCAATTTGGGGCTTTTTGATATAAACAGGTTATGGCCGATTTTTTATCATGAATTATTGCTAAATTAAGTAGTGTAACATATTTAGGTAGCTAAATGATCCAAACTTTAATCCTAAACATGATTTTTGAGAATTAAAGTGGACTTTTTAGGTCTAAAATTCATGAACTTGATTAAATTGATGTAAATGCCATTTGAAACTTGATTAATTTCCAGTAATGGTTATTTTAACATGTTATTTGAGTTGAAGGCTTATGAACTTTGTAAACATTTTCATATATGCTTATTTGAAAAAATGTAGAATTGTTAAAATTGTGAAAATGTGTATAAATTTAATTTTGATTGAACATGTTATTGTAATTATTTCAAGTTGTTATTTTGCTAACACTAATGCATATTTGGATGCACAAAATTTGTGTTTAATGTGTTTTGCAGAAAAATACCGATACTGATGGTGCATCATCATCATCTAGGCAACCTGCTCCGGAACCACAAACAGAAATGAAATATGAGCCACAATATGAACCAGAACCTGAACAGGAGCAACAACAGGAACAACGACAACAACAACCTGATCAACACGTACCATATTATGATCCACAACAAGAATATGTTAATGCCTACGTACAATTTTCGATTCATCCGATAATAGCACACCCAACGATTCATGAAGAACAGTTGCATCTTAATTTGAGATTTGATCGAAGCTGGAGAGATTAACCAACGTACCAAAGTAACAAATTTAAACTGGTAACGAAAAATGTAGAAGTGCCGAGGGTAATCAATTGGGAGCCTTTGGAAAGGGTCCAACTAGTTAACTTAGTTAGACTGCATCTGATCCAAAGGTATGGCAGCTCTTCTTTTCCCGATTGGGAACGTTTATTCACCATTCGTAGGCCTATATATAAGGAATGGTGTGTTGAGCTTATGAGTACTATTTCACTTAATGCGGATGTAGTTAGGTTAGATGATAGAAGTTTTCTTAGATTTTTACTTGGCCGTAGGATGTACAGGATGTCCATGCTGGACATGGCCAGGGCTTTACAGATTTACACTCCTGATGAATTATTACTACCCGATTGTACAAATTTGATTTATCATGGGGAGCGGGTAGATAGGAATTTTGACGCGGACGCCATCTGGAGGCGTATGTCAAATTATAATATTTTTTCGCTAGGAGGAAGACACTCCTATTTAGATATTAACAATGCAGAGCTACGTATTATACATAGATTTTTAGCTAATTCGATTACACAAAGAGGTAAAAACAAGGAGAAGATGACCTTACACGACTTATTTTACCTTAAGTGTATTCGAAAGACTAGAAGCTTTGTTAATATCCTCTACTGTATTGATTTTTATCTGTCCAAAGTAGTGGCAGGAATACAGGACGGGGGAATAATAGGAGGAGGTATTTTTGTTACTCTCATTGGAGAGTATTTGGGTGTAGATAGGGATCAAGGGGGTCCACTTATGGTATGTAGGGAACATGATGATACTTTAGGATTGAAGCTCTATCAGGGTGCTAAGGTATTAAAGAGCAGACGCAATCAGGCAGTACCATATGTTGGTAATCATCCACAGGTAGAGAGAGGTTCAGATGAGGAAATAGAGGAAGCAGATAACATTAGGGATGTCATTAGGGAGGCTATGACTGACGTCTACCAGTGTATAGATGAGGTAGAAATGACAAATGAGGATAGCCATAGTCGGTACGAGCAGTGGCACGCCCAGGATGTGTACGAGAATTCTAGGCAACGACAGCATGATAAATGGCACTATCATCAGCATCAGATCATGAGCCAGCTATCACCTCAGGATAACTACGTACTGACCCGACCTGCTTACTATCCTCCACACCAGCCCGATATGCGACCACTACGACCCTAACCAGGCCTATCAGTACACCTATAACCAACCATGGAACCCACCCGACGACATGAACTGGAACCCCTATCCAGATTGATACAGTTTCCGTTGGTTATTTCTATGATTTTTATCTTTTTATTATTTTTATTTATTTATGTTTAAACATATTATATTGTGATATTTTTATGTAAGTTTTAACATTTTTATTATGTTGTACTAATATTTTATATTTGATTTGAAAGTGAGATGTTAAGTGCCATTTCAAATTACCATGCATGTTATTATTTGTATGTATGTATATTGTCAATTGTATACAACAGGGTAAAACAGCGCATTTTCAAAGACTGGCATTAAGTTCAGCAAAAGCTACAAATTTTGACGACAAAACGAAAAATAAATGTGATGTAACAACAAGACGAAATGAACAAATAATGTGTACCATTTATCATTCAACAAACAAATGCCAATATGTTTGGAAACTTTGGTAAAATTTAATCATTTTTCTACGCTAATCACCCTCAATAATTTAAATTGTTACTGATTTCTTGCAAATGAGAGCATTGCAAGATCTTAAGTGTGGGAAGGGGTTAAATTCTTTCGGATTTTTAAAATTTTTGACTTATACATTTGGTTACCATTAAAAATACTAGTAACGCAGTAGTTGTATTAGAATCTAGTGCTCTCTGATAATAAAGAACAGCCCTAGTCTTATATACTGAGTACCCAATTCTAGTAAAATTTTTCAAAATTTTCAAATAAATCAATTCAAAATCATGTTTATACAAATTTATGAACGATAAAACTAGGTGTTAACACCGAAATTATTGTTACCTCAGAAAGGACATAAATTGAGAAACAACCCAAAATGTTAGAATTCATTTAAAATGCAATAGAGGACAATAAAAAGGCAAAGAACGGAAAATAAAAGCCAAGTGTGGGAAAAATTTACCAAGTTATTTAAAACATATATCACATATTTTTGTACAAATAATTGAAGATACTTTTATTTTGGACAAAATTAACCGTTTTACCCGGTAAATTGTAATATATTTGAAAGAAAGATGGATCTACACGATGAATCAATTCCATCATTAAAAGGAAGTAAAGTCTTCCGAAAAAGACACGCGCTTCTTGATTTAGGTCAGGAAGTTGTCGTCCAGACCAGTTGTAGAGTCTACGAAAAACCTTGAAAAGTTTTCTCGAAAATCAGTTGGAAATCCACGGACCTCAGCATCAAACAGGGTCGCCAAGTGGTCAGACTTATCCTAACCATGAGAGGATCTGTCTTGTACAATGGGGGGGGCACCATGCAAATTAGCTTATAAGACTAATGAATCAGATCCCCAGAAAGGATAATCTCCTTAAAGATCAAAAATCAGCTTTTAAGACTGATATTACTCAATCCTTGAGATTGACATTAAAGATTGAGAATTACAAACTCATGGAATTCGATGATATCTAAACTCGAGCTTGAACGAGAAAATATTTTGATCAAACTACAAACCGATTTGTTTTCTGAAAACCTATTTTCAATGCGTTCATTACAATTGAACGTAAAATCCTAGGAATTCACCTAGAATTCATTAGGTCACCTAAACTAAATTGGGTGTCAACCATAAGAACGGTGGTTACATAGCATGGTCGAAGACAGGACCTTGTGCCAGACCGAAAAACTATAGGGTGATCTTTACTATTTCTCCTACAAAGGATAGTAATTGCATCCGACACATTATAGACCATAATTAAAAGCATGTCATGGGACATTGCCTTAACAGTTACTTGTTCAACGCTTTCCTTTACAACCAGACGGTAGTTTACCGAAAGGTAATATACGGAGCAAGTATACTGGACATTTTGCTTTCCCAATACAAGGTTAGCAAGTGGGTGACACAAAACCGCAAGTTTTAAGCTAAAAGTTTCAAATCTGAAACCCACAAAACCCACAAAAACAATTTGTAAACACCGGTGAAGGGTTATTCCGGAAAACTTATCTAGGGTAAAAGCTAGATTAAATTTTCAAAAGATTAAATGTTTTCATAAAGATCCAATTTCTTTAAGGATCTAAATTTTCATAGTCATGTGGAACTGTAAACCACATCGTTACTACCATTGTTCATACCGCCGTATAGAAATCACTGATGTACAAAGTATGAAGAATAAAGAAGTGATTCTAGTATTTTTATTTCAAGACTATATTGCTTGAGGACAAGCAACGCTCAAGTGTGGGAATATTTGATAATGCTAAAAATGAACATATATTTCATAGCATTATCCCTCAAGAAAGGCAAGCTTTTAGTTGCAATTGTTCTATTTACAAGTGATATTCGTTTAAATAATAAAAGGTGAAGACAAAAGACAGATTCGACGAATTGAAGACGCAAACGACCAAAAAGCTCAAAAGTACAAAGTACAATCAAAGTGGTTCAAATTATTGATGAGAAACGTCTCAAAATTACAAGAGTACAAGACGCAAAATGCAAAGTACAAGATATTAAATAGTACGCAAGGACGTTCGAAAATCCGAAACCGGGACCATAGTCAACTCTCAACGCTTGACGCAACGGACTAAAAATTACAAGTCAACTATGCACATGAATATAATATAATATATAATTAATTCTTAAAATTATATATATTATATTATATATTAAAACCGTCGGCAAATAAACAAACAAAAGCATGTGAGCTGTAAAAAGTCACCATGCGATCGCATGGCCAGAAGGCACAAATGCCATGCGATCGCATGAAGCCAAAACTCTGGCCACATCTATAAATTTCGCAGTTTTCGGCCGAATATCACACACTTTTTCTATCCTCTCTATCTCTACTATATATATATATATATATATATATATATATATATATATATATATATATATATATATATATATATATATATATATATATATATATATATATATATATATATATATAAAATTTATAATTTATAATTTTAATTTTAATTTAATAATAATAAGGGTATGTTAGCGAATATTGTAAGGGTGTAAGTCGAAATTCTGTCCGTGTAACGCTACGCTATTATTAATCATTGTAAGTTATGTTCAACCTTTTTAAATTAATGTCTCGTAGCTAAGTTATTATTATGCCAATTTAAATTGAAGTAATCTTGATGTTGGGCTAAAATATTAAAAGACGGGGTAATTGGGCTTTGTACCATAATTGGGGTTTGGACAAAAAACGACACTTGTGGAAATTAGACTATGGGCTATTAATGGGCTTTATATTTGTTTAATTAAATGATAGTTTGTTAATTTCATATAAAGATTTACAATTGGACGTACCTATAAATAACCATATACACTCGATCGGACACGATGGGCGGGATATTTATAAGTACTAATAATCGTTCATTTAACCGGACATGGGAATGGATTAATAGTCAATGGACTTATTAAAACAGGGGTGAATTATATACAAGGAAAATTGGTGTAATTATAGTTTAAGTCCCCAATTAGTTAGAATATTTGACTTCGGGTATAAGGATAATTTGACGAGGACACTCGCACTTTATATTTATGACTGAAGGATTGTTATGGACAAAAACCAGATGGACATATTGAATAATCCAGGACAAAGGACAATTAACCCATGGTAATAAACTAAAATCAACACGTCAAACATCATGATTACGGAAGTTTAAATAAGCATAATTCCTTTATTTCATATTTCATCGCACTTTTATTTTTTGTCATTTTATTTAATTGCACTTTTAATTATCGTACTTTTTAACTATCGCAATTTTATTTATTGTCATTTACTTTACGCTTTAAATTAAGTTATATTTATTTTTAATATTTTACATTAGGTTTTAACTGCGACTAAAGTTTTAAAATCGACAAACAGGTCTTTAAACGGTAAAATTCCCCTTTTATAATAATAATATTACTTATATATATATATATATATATATATATATATATATATATATATATATATATATATATATATATATATATATATATTTACAAATATAGTTTTTAAAATATAGCGTTAAACTTGGCTAGCTCCCTATGGAACGAACCGGACTTACTAAAAACTACACTACTGTACGATTAGGTACACTACCTATAAGTGTTGTAGCAAGGTTTAGGTATATCCACTCTATAAATAAATAAATAACTTGTATAAAAATGTATCGTATTTAATAGTATTTCGTAACAAATATATAACTATTTCGTATACACCTCTACGCACATCAGTGATCGAGTCTGAGACATGTATACAATGGGTCACAAATACGTATTAATTAATTCGAATATTATATATTAAACTGTATATGAATTATTGGATGACTAATTGTGGACTGCTAACTATGGACTGCCAACATTGGACAATTAAAATGAATTAAAATATTGATTATAACATATGAAACTAAACAATTCTTCAAGTTTGCCACTTGATTTCATCATAAACCTTATTTTTATCTTGACGATTACAATCTGCGATTCAAACCTTTCATAATTCTTGAAAACACTTCAATCGATAGGATGAACCAACCGCACTTCATCTACGGAAGAAGAGATTGATGCATATAGTTATGCACCTGAAAACACTCAGAACCTGAGTAAACGTTTAACACGTATCTGTGCTAGCTCCTTTGGCGTTGTTATTACCGAAAATAACTTTGCAACTCCTGTTCGAGATAGCCAATTTTGTCACAGCTTCAGCAAGTCAACTTCGACTTTTCAATCGTACTAATCTTATTATAACTTTGATATATATGTTTTCCCTTCATCATCGTTACCGGAGAACCGTTTATATCTCACTACATTAGCAGTAAACTTACCAGCAACTTCATTACTCACTGGCTTAAGTCTCTTCGAAAAACCATTATATTCATTGAAACCATATCAGATACTTATCCGTACCTTGTAACAAGAATTGCCATACTAACTACCAGGAATTAGCAATCAGTACTTCGAATCTCGCAGTGTTTCTACATCAATGGTTATAGGTATACATATAACATTTATTTCTTAGAATCATGATCTTCCATTCTGAAATTCTGGAAAGCACTCAGTCTACAAATCAATACTCCGAATGTTGAAAAAGCTGAATGAAGCATCATAAACTGTAAACGACCTTAACCGTCAGAAGTTTGATGATAAAAGAATAGTATGTTGGCAAAACTCAGTAAAGTTGGAACTAGATAACGGATTAAGCTAACCACGAAGGAGCCCAAGGACAAATACAAGGACCATACCCTATATTCAAAGAATCCAGGTAATTCTGGATCCGTTGAAATCTTTAGAGAATATCTTGCTCCGAAGTCATGTTAAAATCTTGCGAAAAAAAATTTCTTAATCAACCTTCGAACTTGGAAATTCCAAAATATCATCATAAATATCTTCAATATTTCTGAGGATATTTTCATAAATATTCTCATCCAAAATTATATACCTCTTCGTGCTTCCTGTGTTTCATTATATTGGAAACTTCTGTAAAATTTAAGTTTAATTTATGAATGAATTCTAGAGAAATGTAAAGAAATTAATTCATGAATTAGTATAATATAATGACACTTGATCAACGTGATTATATTACAGTAAGTCATGCTGAGTTTCTAATGGAACGTGATGATTCACAGATCATAACGTCATCATGTGCCATGTTACATAACTCTTTCATTCTGCTTAACTTCTGAACATATCAAGAAAGTATATTCTTGATAGTTCTATTCTCAGAGATTCTGGTAATTTGAGAAATCAAATCGTGCTATTACAATTTCTTTCTTAGAACATTAACTATGTTCATTCCAAATTTCATATCTACAAATTCTGGGCCATTATTCGCTTGATTTGAAGTCGGGAAGAGAAAACACGAGCATGGAGCTCCGAAATATAAAAAGAAATATAAAGCTAAAAAAAATATATACAGAAATTACAAACCGTGTATATCGATGTTTATTGCAACATAAAGACACGGGAGAATTAAAAACACTATAACCCCAAGGGCGAAGTAGAAGATAACAGATTTCTCTGGTGAAAGTTAGAAAAGGAGAATGATTGTGGCGATAGTCAGGATAAGGACAAGGATCAGAACTAGATTAAGCATTTTCACAAACTTTTGAATTTGAGAATTGAGTATAGGAATGGTAAAGGTAATGGAACGGAAGAAGTTAATTTATAGTGAATTATCTGATAAAGAAATCAAGGTAGATCTCCATATTTAATTATAGAGATCTTAATTTCCTTATTCGCCGAAGAATCAAATCTTTTAGATTTCGAAGATTTTCTTTAAATCCCTTGAATTTCGGAATTCAACCAAGACAACGTCAAAAGTTAAGACGAATCTCTATTTCTGTATTTCAATCTTTTGCGATAGCTTCATTTATACTCTTCGAATAATCAAATTATTTATTCCTTATTACTCAATGGTAATAAAACTCTATTCATCAGCTCACATGTGTCATGAAAACATATTTATTGTCAACCATGACCATCCCAATCAAATTTCGGGACGAAATTTCTTTAACGGGTAGGTACTGTGACGACCCGGAAATTTCTGACCAAATTTAAACTTGATCTATATTTGATTTCGACACAAGAAGCAAAGTCTATTTAATTGAATCTCAAAAACTTTGAACTCTTCCATATATTCATTTGACCTTTGACTGTTCCTACAATTCACGAACGTTATTTGTAAATAGATATGTATGTACTTAAATATATATTATACATATATAATGGTAAATGGTAATATTACAAAATTTAGTTATTTGAATTAATTATGTAAATAAAGTAATAGTATATGATATCATAATTTAAAATGCATCTATATATGTAAATAAAGTATATTGAATATATATATATTTGATTTTGAATTTATTTAGTAACAATAGTAGCACTCATTTATCATTCAATTGATAGTAAACCAGTTAAAAACAAACTTATGTGATTTTAAAAGAAACGGTGATACGAAAATGAGTTCTATAAATTTTAGGCTTATTAAAAAGTATTTAGGAAATATTTGTTAAGTTTTAACATTTTTTATATTTTACCCATAAATGAGAAGGACAGTTGATGTAATTTTTATTTAATAAATTAAGGATCAAATTTTATACCATAATGATCAAAATAAATAAATATATTTAATTTAAAAATTTGGGATTTTTCTGAGAACTTTTAGTCCACCACTGAGTAACCACGGAGTACGAAATAATAGTCCGTTAAAACTGTCGGTAAGATATTTAAATTTGAAGCACGTTTATTATTATTAATATTATTATATTATATTTATTGAATTCGTGAATCAAATTAATTGAATTAGGATTACTGTATTTGATTGAATGCGTAACTGAATTGAAATATTTGAATTAAGTTACTGTTACTGATTGCCAGTTACACATTTTGATCTTGGAATTTAGTATCTTATTAAAATTATTAATTCCTTTTTGTGCTGTAAAGTTTCTTCTTATGAGTTGGATAATGGATTCCTTGAATCGGATGTTAGTAGTTTTATTATTATTTGACCTTATGCACATATATATCTTACACTTACTCACCAACAAAAACCCATGTAACCTTCCTCAATTTAACATTAGCAAATTGCTTAACAAAAACATATATGTTTCTTCTATATTATCCTATTAGTTTGATCATTCGTTGAAGTTACAAACCTAAGTTAACCATCGACTTCTAATGAGTCACAACGCTAATCGATCCAGCCATCATCTATCACATTCGATAAACCCATCTCAACTCAAATACCATCAACACTACCACCTCGGCTCACCTTCACGATCAACAAACCATCGATATAACCTCATCACCTTAAACCCACTCGGATTACAACCACCTTAAACCAACTTAACCTCCATCTTCTTATTTTTTCTTTGTGTACAACGGAACACCCATCAACATCCATCACACTCTCATCGTTGAACCCTCATCACCCTTCTTTTTTATCCGACCACCATCTTTACACAAACCCAAAGCTAGCTGCTCTTGCTTCAGTTATTGGTTGAACAGACACCATCATCATCTATCTGGTTTCTATTTTTGATCACCCTAAAACTATCTTAAACGAAAACCACTCCATAACCGCCACCAAGAAAACCACCAACACTTTTTATTTTCCTGCTATAGCACCGTAAACCATCACCCAAAACCACCATCATCATCATTAACGCTGCTGTATACTACTGATGTGACTCTTTATCTATTTCTAATTCGAACCAAACAAAAAACCATCGACCTTGATAACTTTATTGAACAACCACCATCGAACCTCACTTCACTTACTGCTGTATATTCTGTGTTGCAACCCATGAAACTACCCAAAACACCACCGCCAATTCTGCTGTATATCATCTGTTTCTTTTCAATCATGAACGACCCAAATAACCCACCAAAACAACCCTCAAACCGCCATCTTTTTCACTGTGTTTCTGCCATACAATCGCTTTTCTGTTTATGTTTTAAACGAGACAATGATGGTGAAGTTTTACTACGAATAGAATGATGATCGCAATGATGATTGTGAGGTTGTTCCTATTACCTTTCGGTTTCAAACTACACACGCATATTATTACTATTACTATTAAACGGACCAATTGTGTTTCCCCTTTTGAGCTATTTCAGTGAGTGGGATATGTGTTGGGTCATCTCACATTTATTTAAGAGGGATTACGTTATTAAATAAGAAAATAATGATAATAAAGTGAACTGATCGGTCCTACAATGCATGCTTCTGTTCCTGTTACTTTTCGCGTAAAAAAAAAGAACCGTGAGTTTACTGCAATCCGAACCCCAAACCACGATATGTACAGCTGCTGTTTCATACAACTAGTTTGTACATCATGTTCCTGGATTGATCAACTGCTGTTACACATAACTACAGCTTGTTCTATTCGTTTAAAATAATAATAATAATAATAATAATAATAATAATAATAATAATAATAATAATAATAAGAAACGAAACCCTTTTAATGATCGATTAATTCAACTGGTTCATTTACACTAATATGGGATTGGGCCGTTATTGGGCCGAGATCCATCCATCATGTTATGTGGGCTGGACTTTCAAATAATCTAATTGTAAAAGATATAGAAGTTGATGGACAGAATCAAGGATTAAAAAGAATTAACATGTGGGTAATTTCAGAAAAACGAAATAGCCTAGATGGTTAGGGGTATGGTTGAGGAATGAGAGGTCGCGGGTTCGAGCCCGGTCTGAGGCATTTTATTTTTAGGAAAAGCTTGAAGGTAGTTTACTCATTTTAATTATTTTAATTATTATTATTATTACAATTATTATTATTATCATTATTGATATTATTATTATGATTAAGATTACATGACTAAAATATAAAAAGATGACTAAAAGATACTATATAGGATGTTTATGAAATGATAAATTTAAGTATTATGATTTAGATAAAATATTATTATTATTATTATTTATTTATTTATTATTATTATTATTATTATTATTATTATTATTATTATTATTATTATTATTATTATTATTATTATTATTATTATTATTATTATTATTATTATTATTACTATCATTATATTTATTATTATTAGTGTTATCATCATTAGTAAAATTATTATTATTATTATTATTATTATTATTATTATTATTATTATTATTATTAACATTAATGATATAACTATTACATATAACAAATTATTGATTTTTGATATAATACCAACTATAAATTATATATATATATATAACTATATGTACGAATATTGATTATTTTACAAAATAACTATATATAAAATATAACTGAAGATATAAAATATAAAGAAAGTATATATATTTATATAACTACAACATATAATATATGTAAATATTATATAGAAGGAATTATGTGACTATATGTGTTAATATATATACTTGATATAGGTTCGTGAATCTGAGGCCAACCCTGCGTTGTTCAGTTCGTCGTATGAATATTTTTACTACAAAATATTGTATTGTGAGTTTCATTTGCTCCCCTTTTAAATGCTTTTGCAATATATATTTTTGGGACTGAGAATACATGCGCTGTTTTATAAATGTTTTACGAAATAGACACAAGTAATAGAAACTACATTCTACGGTTGGATTATCAAATCGAATATGCCCCTTTTTAGCTTGGTAGCCTAAGAATTGGTGTTTATGATAATTGCCACCAATTGACGCGAATCATAAAGATAGATCTATCGGGCCCAACGAGCCCCATCCGGGTTATGGATGCTTTAGTACTTCGATTTATCATATCCGATGTGAGTCCCGGAATGATGGGGATATTCTATATGCATCTTGTTAAGGTCGGTTACCAGGTGTTCACCATATGAATGAATTTTAATTCGCGAGTTACGCGTGACAATATATGAAATCTTGTGGTCTATTAAAATTATGGAAATTATTGATTTTGATAAATTAATGAACTCACTAACCTTTTGGTTGACACTTGAAAGCATGTTTATTCTCAGGTATTAAAGAAATCTTCCGCTGTGCATTGGCTCATTTTAGAGATATTACTTGGAGTCATTCATGACATATTTTAAAAGACGTTGCATTCTAGTCGTTGAGTTCATCAAGATTATTATTAAGTCAATTATAGTTGGATATATTATGAAATGGTATGCATGCCGTCAACTTTCGGTGAAATGAAAGTTTGTCTTTTAAAAACGAATGCAATGTTTGTAAAATGTAACATATAGAGGTCAAGTACCTCGCGATGTAACCAAATGTAATGTATTCGTCCAGATAGATTAGGACGGGTCTTAACAGAAAATACCTCTCTCTACCCACAATAATACTCGTACAAATGGAGCTAGTTAGTAACATCACATGTAATTACATTAAACTCACATCCCCCAACCCTAACTGATGCACATCTATGTTGAAGATATGTAGATCTTTAAACAAAAGGAAATGAAATCAGAGGCAAGACTCTGGAATGGATAGCTTGGAGGTTAAGGTAACTTGTGGAGCAAATATTCGAGAAGAAAGTTCCAAGAAGTTGTCAAGAAGATACACGATCGCGAATTTTGTAAGGGCATGAAGCTCGCAATCGCGAAAAAGTGTCTGGGCGGCCAAAATTTTCTCGAATATGTTAGCTTGCTCTTTAAGTTATTTTCTTGTTTGTTTTCCCCTATAAATAGACCCCTATGTAACCCATAAAGTCTGCACGAAAATTATAAGAAAAAATCTTTGGTTTGCGCCTGTGGAGTAAACCATTCTTCACGTTTTGGAGTTGGGACATAACCACGTTAAATCCCGTGTCGTTTATCTTTATTTATCGCTTTATGCTGTATTATTCGTCTATCATTCGGGTGAGTAATTCATTTAATTCACTTGTCTTGTTGGGCCTACTAAATTGGGGCCTACTTAATTCCTAACAATCTACATATTCTACATATATATTATATATTGTCTTGAAAATAAAGGAAAAGATGGAATTATGATTTGGAGTTGTGATTTGCATAATATGTTGTCAAAATAAGGTAAATGTCACGGTTGTATCGCAATGGATCCAACGCGGTGGGATCCTAGTCACCACCCAAGCAACGCCCATTTTCATTCTTATCTAGGTGTGGGTTTTCAAATTTTTGAGGTGTGCATTGAAATTTCACGGAAGAAGTCACTCGAGTTGCTTGGTATTAATTTATTTTATATTATTTTAAATATGTTACTTTATCTATATTTACCCAATTATATTTTAACACATCATCACGATACTCCTAACCCACACCAAAAACTCACACCACCACTACTTCACATAAAATACTAACACATCCTAATCATCAAAAAAGTACAAAAAAAAAAAAACAATTCACACCACCAACACACCCCTCCTCGCTACAAATTGGTCTAACAATCAATTGTTTCTGATCATAACTATTTGAACCACATTGCTGCGTGTGAGCAGCCAGCCTTAAAGAGTGTGCTGGCAGAGAATAAGGTGTTTGGTTTTATATAGTAAATCAAGTAAAACTAGCCACCGTATAAATTCTCCAATGCACAGACGGTGTTATCACATGAACATTAACACCTTTCTTTTTGCTTGTTTCTTAACACTAGACCTACTACTTACCATACACACACAACCCCTATGCTCATGATTTTTTTTGAAAGGCAAGATAATTTATTAGTCAGGAAAATAATACAGAGTTCGGATGATGACATCTAAGTACACGAAAATATACAGATCCAATGGGTTGCAAAGATCGCAAACCAATTGAATATGAACTATAAGTTACAAAGAGAAATACACACTAGGATTGTTGAGCCAAACAAGTCAATCTAGCTTTTTTCCTTTGAGTCTTTGCGAAATCCATTCGTAGGATCTTGTTTGGATCTCGTTTAAAGCAATCGGAGTATTCCACATTTTACCGCGAAAAACCATATTGTTTCGATTCTTCCATATGAAATAGACGCAAACCCACTCAACTGCTTGCCACACCAACCTTCCACAATTTTTCATATGTGTTGGAGCAATCCCTCCGAGAATTTCGTTAGAGCTAAGATTCGAGAAATGACCAAGTCCCCACCACCCGAAAACCCGGTCCCACACCTCGATAGAGTGCTTGCAAAATATTTAGGCATGGTCGGAAGTTTCCAAGTCATCGTCGCAAAGTGGGCATCGAATAGTATGCAAATCAATACCGCTTTTGTCAAGCTCGATTCTTACCGGGATACGTTTCTTGAGCACCCTCCACGCGAAGATTTCTAATTTTTTTGGAACAAGATTATTGCGGAGTGTTTCCAAGTTGTTGTTGCCAATCGATAGGATCTGCCCATCCATTATAGCCAAAAGTTTTTTAACAGTGAAAATATTGTTGCTCGATAACACCCATCTCCAGGAATCCGTGCTACTGTGAACGAAATGAAGGCTACCAAGCTGCTGACATAGATCCTCTAGTTCATCGTTAGTCCTGCCCGACGGGTTTCTGCTCCAGTCCCAATGAAGCGTGAGCTCACCCGAACTGTTCACCTGCACCCGATCACATACCAAGGCCTCTTTGAATCTGTCGAGCCTGTATAATCTTGGATACCTGTCGCGAAGTCTGCTGTCCCCAACCCAAACTTCATTCCAGAAAGAGGTAGAAGACCCGTTACCCACTGTTTTCACAAAGGAGTTACCAAATGGGATGTTTAACTCATCCAAAGCTTTGCCTGCCAAAATAATGTTAGTCCAAGTGCCCAGAGGCGAGGAGTGAGGAAGTTCACTCCCCGACATCAAGCCACCACACGAACCATAAATGCTACGGATAATTTTAACCCACAGTGAATCGGTTTCGGTTTTGAACCTCCACCACCACTTCCCAAGTAAAGCAAGGTTTTTACTTTTAAGAGCACCAATGTTTAACCCCCTGTTCCCGTACGTTGTGATAACGTTGTCCCATTTAACCCAATTAATTTTAGAACCCGACCCCGACCCACCCCAAAAAATAGAACGTCTCACACTTTCAAGGATATTTAGCACATGGAGCGGAGCACGAAAGAGAGAGAAATAATACAATGGGAGGCTAGAAAGAACCGACTTAATTAGAACCAATCGTCCACCAAATGACATCGTTCTCATTTTCCAACTCGATAGTCTACTTTCGAATTTCTCAATTACCGGATTCCAATCTTTAGTTCGCTTCATTTTTGACCCGATAGGTAGCCCGAGATAGGTGAATGGGAATTGTCCCACTTGGCACCCAATTTGACTTGCAACAATATTCAAACCATCATTATAAACACCAACACCATATAAACAACTTTTTTGAAAATTAACTTTTAACCCGGAAGTAAGCTCAAAACATTTAAGAAGACATTGTAGGTTAAGAGCGTTCGAGCTACCCCATTCACCAAGGAAAATGGTATCGCCCGCATATTGTAAGTGGGACAAAAGTACTTTGTCATTACCGATTTCAACTCCTTTGAAGAGCCCTCTTTCAATGGCCGCTTTAGTCATGATGTTCAATCCTTCCGCCGCTAGAATGAAAAGAAAAGGAGACAATGGATCGCCATGGCGTACTCCTCTTTCTAAGGTAAATTCCTTCGTAGAGGACCCATTCACAAGAATGGATAAAGAAGCCGAACTAAGACACGAGTAAATCCACTTTCTCCATTTGAAACCAAACCCCATACTTTTCATAACTTCCAACAAAAAATCCTAATTGAGGCTGTCGAACGCTTTCTCAAAGTCTACCTTAAAGATCATCC
Source organism: Rutidosis leptorrhynchoides (assembly GCF_046630445.1). Lineage (NCBI taxonomy): Eukaryota > Viridiplantae > Streptophyta > Magnoliopsida > Asterales > Asteraceae > Rutidosis > Rutidosis leptorrhynchoides. Next base: position 254,633,640 of record NC_092333.1, read on the forward strand.
CCTTTTTTCGGCTTCTTTTAAGGAAATCAATGCTCTCGTTAACTATAAGCGCCCCATCAAGGATGAATCGTCCTTTTAAGAATGCACTTTGTTCCGAGCCAACGAGCGAAGGGATGATGCGTCTTAGTCGGTTTGAAAGTAATTTGGCCACTATTTTGTAGTGGCTACCGATGAGGCTTATAGGCCGAAAATCACCAAGGTATAAAGGGTCCCGCTTTTTGGGAACCAATGTGACAAAAGACGCATTGCAACCAATTGAGAATTCCAAGTTCTCCCAAAACCAAGTGATGGCGTTGATGAGATCAACTTTAATAATTTCCCAAATTTTTTTGAAAAATCTCAAGTTAAACCCATCCGGTCCCGGGGATTTCGTGCTACCACAATCGTTAATTGCTTCGAATATTTCCTTCTCGTCAAATTTGGCTTCAAGTGCCAGAGCTTCATCACTCGTGAGGGATGGATATGCTAAGCTTTAAAGGCTAGGTCTGTCAACCCCGACTTCTTCGAATAAATGCTTGAAATGTTTGAAGGTTTCTACCTTGATATCATTAGTGTAGTGACCCGAACTTTTCCATGTTTATATATATTAATTGAGATTGATATTTACATGATTAAATGTTTCCAACATGTTAAGCAATCAAACTTGTTAAGACTTGATTAATTGAAATATGTTTCATATAGACAATTGACCACCCAAGTTGACCGGTGATTCACGAACGTTAAAACTTGTAAAAACTATATGATGACATATATATGGATATATATATAGTTAACATGATACTATGATAAGTAAACATATCATTAAGTATATTAACAATGAATTACATATGTAAAAACAAGACTACTAACTTAATGATTTTTAAACGAGACATATATGTAACGATTATCGTTGTAAAGACATTTAATGTATATATATATCATATTAAGAGATATTCATACATGATAATATCATGATAATATAATAATTTAAAATCTCATTTGATATTATAAACATTGGGTTAACAACATTTAACAAGATCGTTAACCTAAAGGTTTCAAAACAACACTTACATGTAACGACTAACGATGACTTAACGACTCAGTTAAAATGTATATACATGTAGTGTTTTAATATGTATTTATACACTTTTGAAAGACTTCAATACACTTATCAAAATACTTCTACTTAACAAAAATGCTTACAATTACATCCTCATTCAGTTTCATCAACAATTCTACTCGTATGCACCCGTATTCGAACTCGTACAATACACAGCTTTTAGATGTATGTACTATTGGTATATACACTCCAATGATCAGCTCTTAGCAGCCCATGTGAGTCACCTAACACATGTGGGAACCATCATTTGGCAACTAGCATGAAATATCTCATAAAATTACAAAAATATGAGTAATCATTCATGACTTATTTACATGAAAACAAAATTACATATCCTTTATATCTAATCCATACACCAACGACTAAAAACACCTACAAACACTTTCATTCTTCAATTTTCTTCATCTAATTGATCTCTCTCAAGTTCTATCTTCAAGTTCTAAGTGTTCTTCATAAATTCTACAAGTTCTAGTTACATAAAATCAAGAATACTTTCAAGTTTGCTAGCTCACTTCCAATCTTGTAAGGTGATCATCCAACCTCGAGAAATCTTTGTTTTTTACAGTAGGTTATCATTCTAATACAAGGTAATAATCATATTCAAACTTTGGTTCAATTTCTATAACTATAACAATCTTATTTCAAGTGATGATCTTACTTGAACTTGTTTTCGTGTCATGATTCTGCTTCAAGAACTTCGAGCCATCCAAGGATCCATTGAAGCTAGATCCATTTTTCTCTTTTCCAGTAGGTTTATCCAAGGAACTTAAGGTAGTAATGATGTTCATAACATCATTCGATTCATACATATAAAGCTATCTTATTCGAAGGTTTAAACTTATAATCACTAGAACATAGTTTAGTTAATTCTAAACTTGTTCGCAAACAAAAGTTAATCCTTCTAACTTGACTTTTAAAATCAACTAAACACATGTTCTATATCTATATGATATGCTAACTTAATTATTTAAAACCTGGAAACACGAAAAACACCGTAAAACCGGATTTACGCCGTCGTAGTAACATCGCGGGTTGTTTTGGGTTAGTTAATTAAAAACTATGATAAACTTTGATTTAAAAGTTGTTATTCTGAGAAAATGATTTTTATTATGAACATGAAACTCTATCCAAAAATTATGGTTAAACTCAAAGTGGAAGTATGTTTTCTAAAATGGTCATCTAGACGTCGTTCTTTCGACTGAAATGACTACCTTTATAAAAATGACTTGTAACTTATTTTTCGGACTATAAACCTATACTTTTTCTGTTTAGATTCATAAAATAGAGTTCAATATGAAACCATAGCAATTTGATTCACTCAAAACGGATTTAAAATGAAGAAGTTATGGGTAAAACAAGATTGGATAATTTTTCTCATTTTAGCTACGTGAAAATTGGTAACAAATCTATTCCAACCATAACTTAATCAACTTGTATTGTATATTATGTAATCTTGAGATACCATAGACACGTATACAATGTTTCGACCTATCATGTCGACACATCTATATATATTTTGGAACAACCATAGACACTCTATATGTGAATGTTGGAGTTAGCTATACAGGGTTGAGGTTGATTCCAAAATATATATAGTTTGAGTTGTGATCAATACTGAGATACGTATACACTGGGTCGTGGATTGATTCAAGATAATATTTATCGATTTATTTCTGTACATCTAACTGTGGACAACTAGTTGTAGGTTACTAACGAGGACAGCTGACTTAATAAACTTAAAACATCAAAATATATTAAAAATGTTGTAAATATATTTTGAACATACTTTGATATATATGTATATATTGTTATAGGTTCGTGAATCAACCAGTGGCCAAGTCTTACTTCCCGACGAAGTAAAAATCTGTGAAAGTGAGTTATAGTCCCACTTTTAAAATCTAATATTTTAGGGATGAGAATACATGCAGGTTTTATAAATGATTTACAAAATAGACACAAGTACGTGAAACTACATTCTATGGTTGAATTATCGAAATCGAATATGCCCCTTTTTATTAAGTCTGGTAATCTAAGAATTAGGGAACAGACACCCTAATTGACGCGAATCCTAAAGATAGATCTATTGGGCCTAACAAACCCAATCCAAAGTACCGGATGCTTTAGTACTTCGAAATTTATATCATATCCGAAGGGTGTCCCGGAATGATGGGGATATTCTTATATATGCATCTTATTAATGTTGGTTACCAGGTGTTCACCATTTGAATGATTTTTATCTCTATGTATGAGATGTGTATTGAAATATGAAATCTTGTGGTCTATTATTATGATTTGATATATATAGGTTAAACCTATAACTCACCAACATTTTTGTTGACGTTTTAAGCATGTTTATTCTCAGGTGATTATTAAGAGCTTCCGCTGTCGCATACTTAAATAAGGACGAGATTTGGAGTCCATGCTTGTATGATATTGTGTAAAAACTGCATTCAATAAACTTATTTTGTTGTAACATATTTGTATTGTAAACCATTATGTAATGGTCGTGTGTAAATAGGATATTTTAGATTATCATTATTTGATAATCTACGTAAAGCTTTTTAAACCTTTATTGATGAAATAAAGGTTATGGTTTATTTTAAAATGAATGCAGTCTTTGAAAAACGTCTCATATAGAGGTCAAAACCTCGCAACGAAATCAATTAATATGGAACGTTTTTATCAATAAGAACGGGACATTTCAGTTGGTATCCGAGCATTGGTCTTAGAGAACCAGAAAATTTTGCATTAGTATGTCTTATCGAGTTTGTTAGGATGCATTAGTGAGTCTAGACTTCGACCGTGTTTACTTGAAAAATGATTACTTAACAAATTTTGTTGGAAACTATATATTTTTAACATGTGAATATTATGTGATATATTAATCTCTTAACGCGTTTGATATTATGTGATAGATGTCTACCTCTAGAACAAGTCCCATTGACTCACCTAATAATAATGAAGAGTCAAATGTAAATTGGAATGATTCGTGGACTGATTCACAAGTTCCCGAAGAGGAACCTGAAGAATAGTCGGAACCGGAAGAAGAATCGGAACTGGAAGAAGAATCGGAACCGGATGAAGAAATAGAACCGGTGGGGGAAATAATAAAACGGTTAAGTAAAAGAAAATCCTCAACCAACCGACCAAGGTTAATTATGGTCAATGGTGTTTCTGCCAAGGAAGCAAAATATTGGGAGGATTACCAATTCTCCGATGAATCGGATTCCGACGAGAATTCTGATGATGTTATAGAAATTACCCCAAATGAATTTAAAAAGGCAAAAGAAAATAATAAGGGAAAGGGCATAAAAATAGAGAAATCTAATTCCAACCCCGATGAACTTTATATGTATCGTCAACCCCCGAAGCCCTTAAGTTGTAACAATGACCCGGGAACCTGTAAACCACCAGGTTTTTTCTAAACCGTTGTGGAAAACGACAGCTCGTATTAGGGGAACATCATATATCCCTAGAAACTTGGCAAAACAAACCAAAACCGAAGAAGAAGAAACGAGCGAGTCGGAATAAGATAGTTGTATTCGTGTGGTGTAATATATGTAATATAGTGTGCTTATGCTTTATGATATATGTAAAAATTGCTTGTATTAATAAGTATTTTTTTATGAATCTAACTCTTGTCTATTTTACAGTATAAAAACACAAAAATGGATAGACAACCCAATATTTTAAGAGACCTACCCAGAGACATGATTGATGAAATCTTGTCTAGAGTCGGTCAGAATTCCTCGGCACAACTATTTAAGGCGAGATCAGTTTGTAAGACATTCGAAGAACGTTCCAAGAATGCCTTGGTTTATAAAAGGCTTTCATTCGAAAGATGGGGGGATATCACATTGGGAAATCCATAAGTTACGATGTGTTTACTTTGACGCATATATTGCGGGGAACCCAAATGCTATTTTACGCAATGGGTTAAGAAATTATTTTGACTCAATATATCCGAATATTGGACTTCGTGATTTAGAAAAAGCGGCTAACATGCAACATAAAGAAGCATGTTATGCTTACGGATTAGTAATGTTCGCTTCTCACCAAAGTGAGAACAAGAACATCGGGCTACAACTATTAAACAAAACGTTCCCATAAGTGACGGAGTCGGTAATTGGGGTAAGAAATGAGGTTTTAAGATTGTTACGGGACTGTTGGACATTACGTAACCCTCGTCCCTTTGACGACGTTACAACACGTTGTCTTATCAACGGCCATAACGGTTATGTTCCACAAGACCAAGGATGGGAAGTAATCCTAGTAAAACCAGAATGCATGACTTGTTTCTGGACGTATGAATTACGTGTGTTTATTGCCTTTGCTGAACGACTTGTGTACTAGCTAGAATTATCTTCACAACTATCTTGTATCAAAGTTATTGTGTGCTATATTTCATGCTTTATGTAAAATAAGCGGTATTGTAAGTTTGTAAAATATTGTATAAAAGTTTGAAAAATATTATTATAATTAGTTTTTCATATAGAATTGTAGTAGTTGAATTGTATATTAGCTACTAAGTATGAACTTAACGGGTAGGTACTACCCGAATTTAAACTTATAAAACGCTAATATGAAGAAAAAGCTTTTATAAATGAGTTCATATTATGCTACGAAATACTATTAACTACTCTTAATATTCTGTATGATTAACTTGTTCCATTTGACTATTTTGAAGGAAATGGCACCGACTACTCGACACACCGTGAATATGAATGAAGAGGAATTCCGTACTTTTTTAGCTTCAAACATAGCCGCAGTACAGGCTGCGCTACATACCAACAATAACATTGGATCTAGCAGTACAGGAAATCGTGTAGGATGCACCTACAACGAATTCACTGCCTGCAAACCTTTGGAATTTGATGGAACCGAAGGACCGATCGGATTGAAACGGTGGACCGAGAAGGTCGAATCGGTGTTTGCCATAAGTAAGTATACTGAAGAGGACAAAGTGAAGTACGCTACGCATACCTTCACAGGTTCTGCGTTAACATGGTGGAATACCTATCTAGAGCAAGTGGGACAAGATGATGCGTACGCACTACCGTGGTCAGCATTCAAGCACTTGATGAACGAGAAGTACCGTCCCAGAACCGAGGTCAATAAGCTCAAGACAGAACTTAGAGGGTTACGAACCCAAGGATTTAATATTACCACATACGAAAGACGATTCACAGAATTGTGCCTATTGTGTCCGGGAGCGTTCGAAGATGAGGAAGAGAAGATCGACGCGTTTGTGAAAGGATTACCGGAAAGAATCCAAGAAGATATAATTTCACACGAGCCCGCCTCCATACAACAGGCATGTAGAATGGCTCACAAACTAGTGAACCAGATTGAAGAAAGAATTAAAGAACAGACTGCTGAAGAGGCCAATGTGAAGCAAGTCAAAAGAAAGTGGGAGGAAAACGGTGATAAGAATCACCAATACAACAACAACAGCAATTACAACAATAATCGCAACAATTATCCCAACAATCGCAACATCAATCGCAACTACAACAAACGGCCCAACAACAACAACAACAACAACAACAGCAACTACAACAATCATCCCAACAACAATAATAACCGCAACAACAACAACAACAATTAGAAGCAGCTATGCCAAAGGTGTGAAAAGTATCACTCGGGGTTCTGCACCAAATTTTGCAACAAGTGTAAAAGAAATGGTCATAGCGCGGTGAAGTGTGAGGTCTATGGACCAGGGGTTAATAGAACGAAAGGAACAAATGGTGTCGGAACAAGTAATGGCGGAGCAAGTAGTGTCGGAGCAAGTTATGCCAATGTAGTTTGTTATAAATGTGGAAAACCGGGCCACATTATTAGAAATTGCCCGAACCAGGAGAACACGAATGGGCAAGGCCGCGGAAGAGTTTTCAATATTAATGCGGTAGAGGCACAGGAAGACCCGGAGCTTGTTACGGGTACGTTTCTTATTCACAATAAATCTGCTTACGTTTTATTTAATTCGGGTGCGGATAGAAGCTATATGAGTAGAGATTTTTGTGCTAAATTAAGTTATCCATTAACGCCTTTGGATAGTAAATTTTTACTTGAATTAGCAAATGGTAAATTAATTTCAGCAGATAATATATGTCGGAATCGAGAAATTAAACTGGTTAGCGAAACATTTAAGATTGATTTGATACCAGTAGAGTTAGGGAGTTTTGATGTGATAATCGGTATGGACTGGTTGAAAGAAGTGAAAGCAGAGATCGTTTGTTACAAAAATGCAATTCGCATTATACGAGAAAAAGGAAAACCCTTAATGGTGTACGGAGAAAAGGGCAACACGAAGCTACATCTTATTAGTAATTTGAAGGCACAAAATCTAATAAGAAAAGGTTGCTATGCTATTCTAGCACACGTCGAGAAAGTACAAACTGAAGAAAAGAGCATCAATGATGTTCCCATTGCAAAAGAATTTCCCGATGTATTTCCGAAAGAATTACCGGGATTACCCCCACATCGATCCGTTGAATTTCAAATAGATCTTGTACCAGGAGCTGCACCAATAGCTCGTGCTCCTTACAGACTCGCACCCAGCGAGATGAAAGAACTGCAAAGCCAATTACAAGAACTTTTAGAGCGTGGTTTCATTCGACCAAGCACATCACCGTGGGGAGCTCCTGTTTTGTTTGTCAAGAAGAAAGATGGTACATTCAGGTTGTGTATCGACTACCGATAGCTGAACAAACTTACCATCAAGAACCGCTACCCACTACCGAGAATCGACGACTTATTTGATCAACTACAAGGCTCGTCTGTTTATTCAAAGATTGACTTACGTTCCGGGTATCATCAAATGCGGGTGAAAGAAGATGATATTCCAAAGACTGCTTTCAGAACACGTTACGGTCATTACGAGTTTATGGTCATACCGTTTGGTTTAACTAATGCACCAGCTGTGTTCATGGACCTTATGAACCGAGTGTGTAGACCATACCTTGACAAGTTTGTCATTGTTTTCATTGATGACATACTTATTTACTCAAAGAATGACCAAGAACACGGTGAACATTTGAGAAAGGTGTTAGAAGTATTGAGGAAGGAAGAATTGTACGCTAAGTTTTCAAAGTGTGCATTTTAGTTGGAAGAAGTTCAATTCCTCGGTCACATAGTGAACAAAGAAGGTATTAAGGTGGATCCAGCAAAGATAGAAACTGTTGAAAAGTGGGAAACCCCGAAAACTCTGAAACACATACGCCAGTTTTTAGGACTAGCTGGTTACTACAGAAGGTTCATCCAAGACTTTTCCAGAATAGCAAAACCCTTGACTGTATTAACGCATAAAGGGAAGAAATTTGAATGGAATGATGAACAAGAGAAAGCGTTTCAGTTATTGAAGAAAAAGCTAACTACGGCACCTATATTGTCATTGCCTGAAGGGAATGATGATTTTGTGATTTATTGTGACGCATCAAAGCAAGGTCTCGGTTGTGTATTAATGCAACGAACGAAGGTGATTGCTTATGCATCTAGACAATTGAAGATTCACGAACAAAATTATACGACGCATGATTTGGAATTAGGCGCGGTTGTTTTTACATTAAAGACTTGGAGGCACTACTTATATGGGGTCAAAAGTATTATATATACCGACCACAAAAGTCTTCAACACATATTTAATCAGAAACAACTGAATATGAGGCAGCGTAGGTGGATTGAATTATTGAATGATTACGACTTTGAGATTCGTTACCACCCGGGGAAGGCAAATGTGGTAGCCGATGCCTTGAGCAGGAAGGACAGAGAACCCATTCGAGTAAAATCTATGAATATAATGATTCATAATAACCTTACTACTCAAATAAAGGAGGCGCAACAAGGAGTTTTAAAAGAGGGAAATTTAAAGGATGAAATACCCAAAGGATCGGAGAAGCATCTTAATATTCGGGAAGACAGAACCCGGTATAGGGCTGAAAGGATTTGGGTACCAAAATTTGGAGATATGAGAGAAATGGTACTTAGAGAAGCTCATAAAACCAGATACTCAATACATCCTGGAACGGGGAAGATGTACAAGGATCTCAAGAAATATTTTTGGTGGCCGGGTATGAAAGCCGATGTTGCTAAATACGTAGGAGAATGTTTGACGTGTTCTAAGGTCAAAGCTGAGCATCAGAAACCATCAGGTCTACTTCAACAACCCGAAATCCCGGAATGGAAATGGAAAAACATTACCATGGATTTCATCACTAAATTGCCAAGGACTGCAAGTGGTTTTGATACTATTTGGGTAATAGTTGATCGTCTCACCAAATCAGCACACTTCCTGCCAATAAGAGAAGATAACAAGATGGAGAAGTTAGCACGACTGTATTTGAAGGAAGTCGTCTCCAGACATGGAATACCAATCTCTATTATCTCTGATAGGGATGGCAGATTTATTTCAAGATTCTGGCAGACATTACAGCAAGCATTAGGAACTCGTCTAGACATGAGTACTGCCTATTATCCACAAACTGATGGGCAGAGCGAAAGGACGATACAAACGCTTGAAGACATGCTACGAGCATGTGTTATTGATTTCGGAAACAGTTGGGATCGACATCTACCGTTAGCAGAATTTTCCTACAACAACAGCTACCATTCAAGCATTGAGATGGCACCATTTGAAGCACTTTATGGTAGAAAGTGCAGGTCTCTGATTTGTTGGAGTAAAGTGGGGGATAGACAGATTACGGGTCCGGAGATTATACAAGAAACTACCGAGAAGATCATCCAAATTCAACAACGGTTGAAAACCGCCCAAAGTCGACAAAAGAGCTCTGACATTAAAAGAAAAGATATAGAATTTGAAATTGGAGAGATGGTCATGCTTAAAGTTGCACCTTGGAAAGGCATTTTTCGATTTGGTAAACGAGGGAAATTAAATCCAAGGTATATTGGACCATTCAAGATTATTGATCGTGTCGGACCAGTAGCTTACCGACTTGAGTTACCTCAACAACTCGTGGCTGTACATAACACTTTCCACGTCTCGAATTTGAAGAAATGTTTTGCTAAAGAAGATCTCACTATTCCGTTAGATGAAATCCAAATCAACGAAAAACTTCAATTCATCGAAGAACCCATCGAAATAATGGATCGTGAGGTTAAAAGACTTAAGCAAAACAAGATACCAATTGTTAAGGTTCGATGGAATGCTCGTAGAGGACCCGAGTTCACCTGGGAGCGTAAAGATCAGATGAAGAAGAAATACCCGCATCTATTTCCCAAACTTTTCCATGTTTATATATATTAATTGAGATTGATATTTACATGATTAAATGTTTCCAACATATTAAGCAATCAAACTTGTTAAGACTTGATTAATTGAAATATGTTTCATATAGACAATTGACCACCCAAGTTAACCGGTGATTCACGAACGTTAAAACTTGTAAAAACTATATAATGACATATATATGGATATATGTATAGTTAACATGATACTATGATAAGTAAACATATCATTAAGTATATTAACAATGAACTACATATGTAAAAACAAGACTACTAACTTAATGATTTTTAAACGAGACATATATGTAACGATTATCGTTGTAAAGATATTTAATGTATATATATCATATTAAGAGATATTCATACATGATAATATCATGATAATATAATAATTTAAAATCTCATTTGATATTATAAACATTGGGTTAACAACATTTAACAAGATCGTTAACCTAAAGGTTTCAAAACAACACTTACATGTAACGACTAACGATGACTTAACGACTCAGTTAAAATGTATATACATGTAGTATTTTAATATGTATTTATACACTTTTGAAAGACTTCAATACACTTATCAAAATACTTCTACTTAACAAAAATGCTTACAATTACATCCTCATTCAGTTTCATCAACAATTCTACTCGTATGCACCCGTATTCGAACTCGTACAATACACAGCTTTTAGATGTATGTACTATTGGTATATACACTCCAATGATCAGCTCTTAGCAGCCCATGTGAGTCACCTAACACATGTGGGAACCATCATTTGGCAACTAGCATGAAATATCTCATAAAATTACAAAAATATGAGTAATCATTCATGACTTATTTACATGAAAACAAAATTACATATCCTTTATATCTAATCCATACACCAACGACTAAAAACACCTACAAACACTTTCATTCTTCAATTTTCTTCATCTAATTGATCTCTCTCAAGTTCTATCTTCAAGTTCTAAGTGTTCTTCATAAATTCTACAAGTTCTAGTTACATAAAATCAAGAATACTTTCAAGTTTGCTAGCTCACTTCCAATCTTGTAAGGTGATCATCCAACCTCAAGAAATCTTTGTTTCTTACAGTAGGTTATCATTCTAATACAAGGTAATAATCATATTCAAACTTTGGTTCAATTTCTATAACTATAACAATCTTATTTCAAGTGATGATCTTACTTGAACTTGTTTTCGTGTCATGATTCTGCTTCAAGAACTTCGAGCCATCCAAGGATCCGTTGAAGCTAGATCCATTTTTCTCTTTTCCATTAGGTTTATCCAAGGAACTTAAGGTAGTAATGATGTTCATAACATCATTCAATTCATACATATAAAGCTATCTTATTCGAAGGTTTAAACTTGTAATCACTAGAACATAGTTTAGTTAATTCTAAACTTGTTCGCAAACAAAAGTTAATCCTTCTAACTTGACTTTTAAAATCAACTAAACACATGTTCTATATCTATATGATATGCTAACTTAATGATTTAAAACCTGGAAACACGAAAAACACCGTAAAACCGGATTTACGCCGTCGTAGTAACATCGCGGGTTGTTTTGGGTTAGTTAATTAAAAACTATGATAAACTTTGATTTAAAAGTTGTTATTATGAGAAAATGATTTTTATTATGAACATGAAACTATATCCAAAAATTATGGTTAAACTCAAAGTGGAAGTATGTTTTCTAAAATGGTCATCTAGACGTCGTTCTTTCGACTGAAATGACTACCTTTACAAAAAGGACTTGTAACTTATTTTTTGGACTATAAACCTATACTTTTTCTGTTTAGATTCATAAAATAGAGTTCAATATGAAACCATAGCAATTTGATTCACTCAAAACGGATTTAAAATGAAGAAGTTATGGGTAAAACAAGATTGGATAATTTTTCTCATTTTAGCTACGTGAAAATTGGTAACAAATCTATTCCAACCATAACTTAATCAACTTGTATTGTATATTATGTAATCTTGAGATACCATAGACACGTATACAATGTTTCGACCTATCATGTCGACACATCTATATATATTTTGGAACAACCATAGACACTCTATATGTGAATGTTGGAGTTAGCTATACAGGGTTGAGGTTGATTCCAAAATATATATAGTTTGAGTTGTGATCAATACTGAGATACGTATACACTGGGTCGTGGATTGATTCAAGATAATATTTATCGATTTATTTCTGTACATCTAACTGTGGACAACTAGTTGTAGGTTACTAACGAGGACAGCTGACTTAATAAACTTAAAACATCAAAATATATTAAAAGTGTTGTAAATATATTTTGAACATACTTTGATATATATGTATATATTGTTATAGGTTCGTGAATCAACCAGTGGCCAAGTCTTACTTCCCGACGAAGTAAAAATCTGTGAAAGTGAGTTATAGTCCCACTTTTAAAATCTAATATTTTAGGGATGAGAATACATGCAGGTTTTATAAATGATTTACAAAATAGACACAAGTACGTGAAACTACATTCTATGGTTGAATTATCGAAATCGAATATGCCCCTTTTTATTAAGTCTGGTAATCTAAGAATTAGGGAACAGACACCCTAATTGACGCGAATCCTAAAGATAGATCTATTGGGCCTAACAAACCCAATCCAAAGTACCGGATGCTTTAGTACTTCGAAATTTATATCATATCCGAAGGGTGTCCCGGAATGATGGGGATATTCTTATATATGCATCTTGTTAATGTCGGTTACCAGGTGTTCACCATATGAATGATTTTTATCTCTATGTATGGGATGTGTATTGAAATATGAAATCTTGTGGTCTATTATTATGATTTGATATATATAGGTTAAACCTATAACTCACCAACATTTTTGTTGACGTTTTAAGCATGTTTATTCTCAGGTGATTATTAAGAGCTTCCGCTGTCGCATACTTAAATAAGGACGAGATTTGGAGTCCATGCTTGTATGATATTGTGTAAAAACTGCATTCAATAAACTTATTTTGTTGTAACATATTTGTATTGTAAACCATTATGTAATGGTCGTGTGTAAACAGGATATTTTAGATTATCATTATTTGATAATCTACGTAAAGCTTTTTAAACCTTTATTGATGAAATAAAGGTTATGGTTTGTTTTAAAATGAATGCAGTCTTTGAAAAACGTCTCATATAGAGGTCAAAACCTCGCAACGAAATCAATTAATATGGAACGTTTTTAATCAATAAGAACGGGACATTTCAGTTGGTATCCGAGCATTGGTCTTAGAGAACCAGAAAATTTTGCATTAGTATGTCTTATCGAGTTTGTTAGGATGCATTAGTGAGTCTAGACTTCGACCGTGTTTACTTGAAAAATGATTACTTAACAAATTTTGTTGGAAACTATATATTTTTAACATGTGAATATTATGTGATATATTAATCTCTTAACGCGTTTGATATTATGTGATAGATGTCTACCTCTAGAACAAGTCCCATTGACTCACCTAATAATAATGAAGAGTCAAATGTAAATTGGAATGATTCGTGGACTGATTCACAAGTTCCCGAAGAGGAACCTGAAGAATAGTCGGAACCGGAAGAAGAATCGGAACTGGAAGAAGAATCGGAACCGGATGAAGAAATAGAACCGGTGGGGGAAATAATAAAACGGTTAATTAAAAGAAAATCCTCAACCAACCGACCAAGGTTAATTATGGTCAATGGTGTTTCTGCCAAGGAAGCAAAATATTGGGAGGATTACCAATTCTCCGATGAATCGGATTCCGACGAGAATTCTGATGATGTTATAGAAATTACCCCAACTGAATTTAAAAAGGCAAAAGAAAATAATAAGGGAAAGGGCATAAAAATAGAGAAATCTAATTCCAACCCCGATGAACTTTATATGTATCGTCAACCCCCGAAGCCCTTAAGTTGTAACAATGACCCGGGAACCTGTAAACCACCAGGTTTTTTCTAAACCGTTGTGGAAAACGACAGCTCGTATTAGGGGAACATCATATATCCCTAGAAACTTGGCAAAACAAACCAAAACCGAAGAAGAAGAAACGAGCGAGTCGGAATAAGATAGTTGTATTCGTGTGGTGTAATATATGTAATATAGTGTGCTTATGCTTTATGATATATGTAAAAATTGCTTGTATTAATAAGTATTTTTTTATGAATCTAACTCTTGTCTATTTTACAGTATAAAAACACAAAATGGATAGACAACCCAATATTTTAAGAGACCTACCCAGAGACATGATTGATGAAATCTTGTCTAGAGTCGGTCAGAATTCCTCGGCACAACTATTTAAGGCGAGATCAGTTTGTAAGACATTCGAAGAACGTTCCAAGAATGCCTTGGTTTATAAAAGGCTTTCATTCGAAAGATGGGGGGTTATCACATTGGGAAATCCATAAGTTACGATGTGTTTACTTTGACGCATATATTGCGGGGAACCCAAATGCTATTTTACGCAATGGGTTAAGAAATTATTTTGACTCAATATATCCGAATATTGGACTTCGTGATTTAGAAAAAGCGGCTAACATGCAACATAAAGAAGCATGTTATGCTTACGGATTAGTAATGTTCGCTTCTCACCAAAGTGAGAACAAGAACATCGGGCTACAACTATTAAACAAAACGTTCCCATAAGTGACGGAGTCGGTAATTGGGGTAAGAAATGAGGTTTTAAGATTGTTACGGGACTGTTGGACATTACGTAACCCTCGTCCCTTTGACGACGTTACAACACGTTGTCTTATCAACGGCCATAACGGTTATGTTCCACAAGACCAAGGATGGGAAGTAATCCTAGTAAAACCAGAATGCATGACTTGTTTCTGGACGTATGAATTACGTGTGTTTATTGCCTTTGCTGAACGACTTGTGTACTAGCTAAAATTATCTTCACAACTATCTTGTATCAAAGTTATTGTGTGCTATATTTCATGCTTTATGTAAAATAAGCGGTATTGTAAGTTTGTAAAATATTGTATAAAAGTTTGAAAAATATTATTATAATTAGTTTTTCATATAGAATTGTAGTAGTTGAATTGTATATTAGCTACTAAGTATGAACTTAACGGGTAGGTACTACCCGAATTTAAACTTATAAAATGCTAATATGAAGAAAAAGCTTTTATAAATGAGTTCATATTATGCTACGAAATACTATTAACTACTCTTAATATTCTGTATGATTAACTTGTTCCATTTGACTATTTTGAAGGAAATGGCACCGACTACTCGACACACCGTGAATATGAATGAAGAGGAATTCCGTACTTTTTTAGCTTCAAACATAGCCGCAGTACAGGCTGCGCTATATACCAACAATAACATTGGATCTAGCAGTACAGGAAATCGTGTAGGATGCACCTACAAAGAATTCACTGCCTGCAAACCTTTGGAATTTGATGGAACCGAAGGACCGATCGGATTGAAACGGTGGACCGAGAAGGTCGAATCGGTGTTTGCCATAAGTAAGTATACTGAAGAGGACAAAGTGAAGTACGCTACGCATACCTTCACAGGTTCTGCGTTAACATGGTGGAATACCTATCTAGAGCAAGTGGGACAAGATGATGCGTACGCACTACCGTGGTCAGCATTCAAGCACTTGATGAACGAGAAGTACCGTCCCAGAACCGAGGTCAATAAGCTCAAGACAGAACTTAGAGGGTTACGAACCCAAGGATTTAATATTACCACATACGAAAGACGATTCACAGAATTGTGCCTATTGTGTCCGGGAGCGTTCGAAGATGAGGAAGAGAAGATCGACGCGTTTGTGAAAGGATTACCGGAAAGAATCAAAGAAGATATAATTTCACACGAGCCCGCCTCCATACAACAGGCATGTAGAATGGCTCACAAACTAGTGAACCAGATTGAAGAAAGAATTAAAGAACAGACTGCTGAAGAGGCCAATGTGAAGCAAGTCAAAAGAAAGTGGGAGGAAAACGGTGATAAGAATCACCAATACAACAACAACAGCAATTACAACAATAATCGCAACAATTATCCCAACAATCGCAACATCAATCGCAACTACAACAAACGGCCCAACAACAACAACAACAACAACAACAGCAACTACAACAATCATCCCAACAACAATAATAACCGCAACAACAACAACAACAACAATCAGAAGCAGCTATGCCAAAGGTGTGAAAAGTATCACTCGGGGTTCTGCACCAAATTTTGCAACAAGTGTAAAAGAAATGGTCATAGCGCGGTGAAGTGTGAGGTCTATGGACCAGGGGTTAATAGAACGAAAGGAACAAATGGTGTCGGAACAAGTAATGGCGGAGCAAGTAGTGTCGGAGCAAGTTATGCCAATGTAGTTTGTTATAAATGTGGAAAACCGGGCCACATTATTAGAAATTGCCCGAACCAGGAGAACACGAATGGACAAGGCCGCGGAAGAGTTTTCAATATTAATGCGGTAGAGGCACAGGAAGACCCGGAGCTTGTTACGGGTACGTTTCTTATTCACAATAAATCTGCTTACGTTTTATTTAATTCGGGTGCGAATAGAAGCTATATGAGTAGAGATTTTTGTGCTAAATTAAGTTATCCATTAACGCCTTTGGATAGTAAATTTTTACTTGAATTAGCAAATGGTAAATTAATTTCAGCAGATAATATATGTCGGAATCGAGAAATTAAACTGGTTAGCGAAACATTTAAGATTGATTTGATACCAGTAGAGTTAGGGAGTTTTGATGTGATAATCGGTATGGACTGGTTGAAAGAAGTGAAAGCAGAGATCGTTTGTTACAAAAATGCAATTCGCATTATACGAGAAAAAGGAAAACCCTTAATGGTGTACGGAGAAAAGGGCAACACGAAGCTACATCTTATTAGTAATTTGAAGGCACAAAATCTAATAAGAAAAGGTTGCTATGCTGTTCTAGCACACGTCGAGAAAGTACAAACTGAAGAAAAGAGCATCAATGATGTTCCCATTGCAAAAGAATTTCCCGATGTATTTCCGAAAGAATTACCGGGATTACCCCCACATCGATCCGTTGAATTTCAAATAGATCTTGTACCAGGAGCTGCACCAATAGCTCGTGCTCCTTACAGACTCGCACCCAGCGAGATGAAAGAACTGCAAAGCCAATTACAAGAACTTTTAGAGCGTGGTTTCATTCGACCAAGCACATCACCGTGGGGAGCTCCTGTTTTGTTTGTCAAGAAGAAAGATGGTACATTCAGGTTGTGTATCGACTACCGATAGCTGAACAAACTTACCATCAAGAACCGCTACCCACTACCGAGAATCGACGACTTATTTGATCAACTACAAGGCTCGTCTGTTTATTCAAAGATTGACTTACGTTCCGGGTATCATCAAATGCGGGTGAAAGAAGATGATATTCCAAAGACTGCTTTCAGAACACGTTACGGTCATTACGAGTTTATGGTCATACCGTTTGGTTTAACTAATGCACCAGCTGTGTTCATGGACCTTATGAACCGAGTGTGTAGACCATACCTTGACAAGTTTGTCATTGTTTTCATTGATGACATACTTATTTACTCAAAGAATGACCAAGAACACGGTGAACATTTGAGAAAGGTGTTAGAAGTATTGAGGAAGGAAGAATTGTACGCTAAGTTTTCAAAGTGTGCATTTTAGTTGGAAGAAGTTCAATTCCTCGGTCACATAGTGAACAAAGAAGGTATTAAGGTGGATCCAGCAAAGATAGAAACTGTTGAAAAGTGGGAAACCCCGAAAACTCTGAAACACATACGCCAGTTTTTAGGACTAGCTGGTTACTACAGAAGGTTCATCCAAGACTTTTCCAGAATAGCAAAACCCTTGACTGTATTAACGCATAAAGGGAAGAAATTTGAATGGAATGATGAACAAGAGAAAGCGTTTCAGTTATTGAAGAAAAAGCTAACTACGGCACCTATATTGTCATTGCCTGAAGGGAATGATGATTTTGTGATTTATTGTGACGCATCAAAGCAAGGTCTCGGTTGTGTATTAATGCAAAGAACGAAGGTGATTGCTTATGCATCTAGACAATTGAAGATTCACGAACAAAATTATACGACGCATGATTTGGAATTAGGCGCGGTTGTTTTTACATTAAAGACTTGGAGGCACTACTTATATGGGGTCAAAAGTATTATATATACCGACCACAAAAGTCTTCAACACATATTTAATCAGAAACAACTGAATATGAGGCAGCGTAGGTGGATTGAATTATTGAATGATTACGACTTTGAGATTCGTTACCACCCGGGGAAGGCAAATGTGGTAGCCGATGCCTTGAGCAGGAAGGACAGAGAACCCATTCGAGTAAAATCTATGAATATAATGATTCATAATAACCTTACTACTCAAATAAAGGAGGCGCAACAAGGAGTTTTAAAAGAGGGAAATTTAAAGGATGAAATACCCAAAGGATCGGAGAAGCATCTTAATATTCGGGAAGACGGAACCCGGTATAGGGCTGAAAGGATTTGGGTACCAAAATTTGGAGATATGAGAGAAATGGTACTTAGAGAAGCTCATAAAACCAGATACTCAATACATCCTGGAACGGGGAAGATGTACAAGGATCTCAAGAAATATTTTTGGTGGCCGGGTATGAAAGCCGATGTTGCTAAATACGTAGGAGAATGTTTGACGTGTTCTAAGGTCAAAGCTGAGCATCAGAAACCATCAGGTCTACTTCAACAACCCGAAATCCCGGAATGGAAATGGAAAAACATTACCATGGATTTCATCACTAAATTGCCAAGGACTGCAAGTAGTTTTGATACTATTTGGGTAATAGTTGATCGTCTCACCAAATCAGCACACTTCCTGCCAATAAGAGAAGATGACAAGATGGAGAAGTTAGCACGACTGTATTTGAAGGAAGTCGTCTCCAGACATGGAATACCAATCTCTATTATCTCTGATAGGGATGGCAGATTTATTTCAAGATTCTGGCAGACATTACAGCAAGCATTAGGAACTCGTCTAGACATGAGTACTGCCTATTATCCACAAACTGATGGGCAGAGCGAAAGGACGATACAAACGCTTGAATACATGCTACGAGCATGTGTTATTGATTTCGGAAACAGTTGGGATCGACATCTACCGTTAGCAGAATTTTCCTACAACAACAGCTACCATTCAAGCATTGAGATGGCACCATTTGAAGCACTTTATGGTAGAAAGTGCAGGTCTCTGATTTGTTGGAGTAAAGTGGGGGATAGACAGATTACGGGTCCGGAGATTATACAAGAAACTACCGAGAAGATCATCCAAATTCAACAACGGTTGAAAACCGCCCAAAGTTGACAAAAGAGCTCTGACATTAAAAGAAAAGATATAGAATTTGAAATTGGAGAGATGGTCATGCTTAAAGTTGCACCTTGGAAAGGCATTTTTCGATTTGGTAAACGAGGGAAATTAAATCCAAGGTATATTGGACCATTCAAGATTATTGATCGTGTCGGACCAGTAGCTTACCGACTTGAGTTACCTCAACAACTCGTGGCTGTACATAACACTTTCCACGTCTCGAATTTGAAGAAATGTTTTGCTAAAGAAGATCTCACTATTCCGTTAGATGAAATCCAAATCAACGAAAAACTTCAATTCATCGAAGAACCCATCGAAATAATGGATCGTGAGGTTAAAAGACTTAAGCAAAACAAGATACCAATTGTTAAGGTTCGATGGAATGCTCGTAGAGGACCCGAGTTCACCTGGGAGCGTAAAGATCAGATGAAGAAGAAATACCCGCATCTATTTCCCAAACTTTTCCATGTTTATATATATTAATTGAGATTGATATTTACATGATTAAATGTTTCCAACATGTTAAGCAATCAAACTTGTTAATACTTGATTAATTGAAATATGTTTCATATAGACAATTGACCACCCAAGTTAACCGGTGATTCACGAACGTTAAAACTTGTAAAAACTATATAATGACATATATATGGATATATGTATAGTTAACATGATACTATGATAAGTAAACATATCATTAAGTATATTAACAATGAACTACATATGTAAAAACAAGACTACTAACTTAATGATTTTTAAACGAGACATATATGTAACGATTATCGTTGTAAAGATATTTAATGTATATATATCATATTAAGAGATATTCATACATGATAATATCATGATAATATAATAATTTAAAATCTCATTTGATATTATAAACATTGGGTTAACAACATTTAACAAGATCGTTAACCTAAAGGTTTCAAAACAACACTTACATGTAACGACTAACGATGACTTAACGACTCAGTTAAAATGTATATACATGTAGTGTTTTAATATGTATTTATACACTTTTGAAAGACTTCAATACACTTATCAAAATACTTCTACTTAACAAAAATTCTTACAATTACATCCTCATTCAGTTTCATCAACAATTCTACTCGTATGCACCCGTATTCGAACTCGTACAATACACAGCTTTTAGATGTATGTACTATTGGTATATACACTCCAATGATCAGCTCTTAGCAGCCCATGTGAGTCACCTAACACATGTGGGAACCATCATTTGGCAACTAGCATGAAATATCTCATAAAATTACAAAAATATGAGTAATCATTCATGACTTATTTACATGAAAACAAAATTACATATCCTTTATATCTAATCCATACACCAACGACTAAAAACACCTACAAACACTTTCATTCTTCAATTTTCTTCATCTAATTGATCTCTCTCAAGTTCTATCTTCAAGTTCTAAGTGTTCTTCATAAATTCTACAAGTTCTAGTTACATAAAATCAAGAATACTTTCAAGTTTGCTAGCTCACTTCCAATCTTGTAAGGTGATCATCCAACCTCAAGAAATCTTTGTTTCTTACAGTAGGTTATCATTCTAATACAAGGTAATAATCATATTCAAACTTTGGTTCAATTTCTATAACTATAACAATCTTATTTCAAGTGATGATCTTACTTGAACTTGTTTTCGTGTCATGATTCTGCTTCAAGAACTTCGAGCCATCCAAGGATCCGTTGAAGCTAGATCCATTTTTCTCTTTTCCATTAGGTTTATCCAAGGAACTTAAGTTAGTAATGATGTTCATAACATCATTCAATTCATACATATAAAGCTATCTTATTCGAAGGTTTAAACTTGTAATCACTAGAACATAGTTTAGTTAATTCTAAACTTGTTCGCAAACAAAAGTTAATCCTTCTAACTTGACTTTTAAAATCAACTAAACACATGTTCTATATCTATATGATATGCTAACTTAATGATTTAAAACCTGGAAACACGAAAAACACCGTAAAACCGGATTTACGCCGTCGTAGTAACATCGCGGGTTGTTTTGGGTTAGTTAATTAAAAACTATGATAAACTTTGATTTAAAAGTTGTTATTATGAGAAAATGATTTTTATTATGAACATGAAACTATATCCAAAAATTATGGTTAAACTCAAAGTGGAAGTATGTTTTCTAAAATGGTCATCTAGACGTCGTTCTTTCGACTGAAATGACTACCTTTACAAAAAGGATTTGTAACTTATTTTTCCGACTATAAACTTATACTTTTTATGTTTAGATTCATAAAATAGAGTTCAATATGAAACCATAGCATTTTTATTCACTCAAAACGGATTTAAAATGAAGAAGTTATGGGTAAAACAAGATTGGATAATTTTTCTCATTTTAGCTACGTGAAAATTGGTAACAAATCTATTCCAACCATAACTTAATCAACTTGTATTGTATATTATGTAATCTTGAGATACCATAGACACGTATACAATGTTTCGACCTATCATGTCGACACATCTATATATATTTCGGAACAACCATAGACACTCTATATGTGAATGTTAGAGTTAGCTATACAGGGTTGAGGTTGATTCCAAAATATATATAGTTTGAGTTGTGATCAATACTGAGATACGTATACACTGGGTCGTAGATTGATTCAAGATAATAGTTATCGATTTATTTCTGTACATCTAACTGTGGACAACTAGTTGTAGGTTACTAACGAGGACAGCTGACTTAATAAACTTAAAACATCAAAATATATTAAAAGTGTTGTAAATATATTTTGAACATACTTTGATATATATGTATATATTGTTATAGGTTCGTGAATCAACCAGTGACCAAGTCTTACTTCCCGACGAAGTAAAAATCTGTGAAAGTGAGTTATAGTCCCACTTTTAAAATCTAATATTTTTGGGATGAGAATACATGCAGGTTTTATAAATGATTTACAAAATAGACACAAGTACGTGAAACTACATTCTATGGTTGAATTATCGAAATCGAATATGCCCATTTTTATTAAGTCTGGTAATCTAAGAATTAGGGAACAGACACCCTAATTGACTTCAATCCTAAAGATAGATCTATTGGGCCTAACAAACCCAATCCAAAGTACCGGATGCTTTAGTACTTCGAAATTTATATCATATCCGAAGGGTGTCCCGGAATGATGGGGATATTCTTATATATGCATCTTGTTAATGTCGGTTACCAGGTGTTCACCATATGAATGATTTTTATCTCTATGTATGGGATGTGTATTGAAATATGAAATCTTGTGGTCTATTATTATGATTTGATATATATAGGTTAAACCTATAACTCACCAACATTTTTGTTGACGTTTTAAGCATGTTTATTCTCAGGTGATTATTAAGAGCTTCCGCTGTCGCATACTTAAATAAGGACGAGATTTGGAGTCCATGCTTGTATGATATTGTGTAAAAACTGCATTCAATAAACTTATTTTGTTGTAACATATTTGTATTGTAAACCATTATGTAATGGTCGTGTGTAAACAGGATATTTTAGATTATCATTATTTGATAATCTACGTAAAGCTTTTTAAACCTTTATTGATGAAATAAAGGTTATGGTTTGTTTTAAAATGAATGCAGTCTTTGAAAAACGTCTCATATAGAGGTCAAAACCTCGCAACGAAATCAATTAATATGGAACGTTTTTAATCAATAAGAACGGGACATTTCAATTAGGAGAATCGTTTCAAGTTCCATTGATTGTGAGTCCTCTAATGTTGTTGGAATTGTTCCTCCTACGGATGACCGAGTGGAAGTATTTCGTGTTTTCGTCGCCACCTAAAATCCATTTGATTTGAGCTTTTTGTTTAAGCATATTAGTTTTAATTCTTTCCTTTTCTAACCATAGTTTCCTCGACGATCTCCATACCTCAAGCTCGGCATCATTGAGAGTACGTGTCTCAGCTTGAAGTTCAAGTTGCTGAGCAGTGGTTTTGAACATTTCAATTTCTCCATCAAGATGGTTGAACTTGTTCCTACTCCATGATTTCAAGGTTTCCTTGACGTTTTTTAATTTATTTCGAAACACACAATCTTTCCTATTAATATCCGGAACAGCAATATTCCAAGCATCCCGAATTACATCACTTACATCTTCCTCATCGAACCATACGTCGAACACTCTAAAAGGTTTTGGCCCGAAGTTCCTTTCCTCGTCTTTTAACATGATGGGACAATGGTCCGATAAATCTCTGTCCAACGCCACCATAGTCAGGTCCTTCCACAGGTGATAGAATTTTTCGGTTACCAGGAACCTGTCTAGTTTACTGTATTTAAGCCCATCATCACTGACTCTTGTGAAATTCCTGCCTCTCAAAGGAATGTCCATTAGTCTGCTATCTGCGATGAATTTATTAAACCGATCAGCCCTGTACTCTACAAAATCACAATTGAATCTCTCCGCTTGGTTTCTGACTTCATTAAAGTCTCCACACAGAACACATTCTTCATCATTAGTTGACACCAACTTACCCAATTCGCACCAAAGTTTCTGCTTGTTCACATCATCTCGCGATCCATATATATTTGCCACATTCATATTACAGCCTGATGCTTTCCAAATACCCTTGATTCCAATAGTACAATCGAACATAATCACAGACTCAGCCTCAAAAAGATTTGAGTCCCAAATTAACAACTGACCACCTGCTTTACCCGTTTTTTCCTTTTGTATAAAGTCGAAATCAAGAGATCCCCATAGACTGCCAATCCAGTTTCTATCTACACTACCCATTTTAGTTTCCTATAGCACCACAAAGGATGGTTTTTCTCTTGAAATTAATCTTTTAACCCAACCAAAATTATCGATCCTACTCCCATACCCGAAACCTCTAATATTAAGAGAAATAATCTTCATAGATAAGATAATTCGAAACGAAGATCACTTACATATAACTTACAGTCTATGGGAAGATGGTTTCTTCTTCCAGTTTAACCCCAGTCTTTTGCCATAATCACGGATGGTTTCTTCACTAATGGGATTACTGGTCTGCTGCTTATTGGAATCCCTAGTTGATTTTGCTCTAACCGAATCCCCAGTCATCATCGAAGAATTAGACCCCCCATTGGCACAGGAGGTACATCTAGATCTCAACGGGTTATTGTCAGGTCTTGAACTCCTAGTTTTGTTCTTGATATTTAACATTCTTGAGGAAGACTTCCATTTTCTGATGCTCGACCAACATCAATCTTTCTTAATTCGGGGGCAATTTCTTGATTGTACCTTATTGTTTCTCGAAATTGGACGAGATTTCCCAGAATGATGCTTGTAGTCGCTTGGATAAACAGTGGTAGATGGGTGGGACGGAATCCCATTGAGGTTATTTACATCACAAGGGAAGCCCACTGGATCAAGAGAGCCCAATTTTGTATTCTCATGATGACCCAATGACTTGCTTGGCGTGTTTACAGGTCTACTTGGTTGAGATATACCCTTTGGTGGGCTTGTATCCACATTACAGTCCACAAATGAGTTTGCAGCATAATTTGGGCTCGAAGGTATTGGGCCCATATTATTTGCATCACGGCCCACAAACTTTGGGGATCCAATACAACATCCATCTTTTTGAGATATGTTACCTGGGGATACGGAATAATTATCTCTTTCATTGGAGCCAATCACGCCATTAGGGCTGCCACGCGAGTTTTCATTGGAACCTGTCACATCGTTAGGACTGTTGCACGAGTTGTCAGCACCATAATGATTGTTGTTTTCTTGAAAAAGATTCCCAATTCCCATGCAATTAGTTTCTTCATCTTCCACCTCTTGGAATTTCCTGGTCAAGTCATCACCACCAACCCTAATGTCCTTATCGATATCGCCATGGATGTTGTTGTACCCATCCACATCAACCTCACAATCAGAATCATCACTAATGACGTCGTCATCATCATCAGAGTTGTCGGCAAACGTATCATCCACGAATTCATCGTCTTCATCACCTGTATTATCTTCACATGAGTGTTCCTCACACTCAAGATTGACTACTTGGGTAGGTATGGATGAACATTCTGTGACCATAGCTTGGATCCATGACGTCCCCACTTTGACACTCACAGACTCTTCAATGCGTTTTGAAACTAGATCAGTGATTATAAGAACTTTACCCTTCGTGAGATTTTGATTATCCCTTGTGACATGACAATTCTCCATTTCAAGTACCTCTCCCCAAGATGTAGCAATTCTCTTGAAGGTGATCTCATTCCAGCATATCACTGGAACCCCTACAACATCAATCCAAACCAAACGTCTTGGAATCGGAGTTGACATGCCCAACATATAGGCTTTGGAGCACCACTTATGCAGGACATGATTTTTGTTAGTAAGGGTTCTTTCAGCTGTAACGGTTGAACTAAAAATAAGAAGAATGTCGATCCCTCCTAATAAATATTTAATTTCGCAGTTGTTAATGCCTTCTGCTTTGCATAACCCAATAAGATGCTCAATGATTTTCCAATCCCTGAGAACACCAACAATAGATCTTTTCCCTAGATGCCGGTTACATTCCCATGATTTAACTTCACACATAATGCCCTCTTTCACAGACGAATTTCTTTTGTTTTCCTGGATCTTATTCAGCCTCTCCCTAAGATCTCTTTTGTTAAGTTTTTCTCTAAGGTCTTCAAAGTGATTACCTGCTACATCCCGATAATTACGCTCATCTCTGAACGAGTTGTTGAAGTTTCTTCCATTTACCGACCAACTTGGATTGGGTAATGTGCCCCTACGATTAATATTAGCTTCATCCCTTCTTTCTGTAGCTTTAAAGATCTGGATCTGGTTACCGTCAAATGTAATACTTCTCAGCGCTTCAAGAAATTGATCTGCATCCCTTACATTCCTGAATCTTGCAAATGCAAACCTCTTGCCATTTTTTAATCTTTTGCCCACCATATAAATATCCCTAATGTCACCGAAACTTTTGAAGGATCTCCAAAGCATAGAAACGTTCCAATCGTCGGTGAAGTTGAAGAACATGAAAGATGTCAAGTGGATTCCGAAAAGCCTAGTTAATCGATCTTGAACCCTCCCATTGTATTGCTCTCGAACCCTAAACGTGTTCGCCTTGTGGTTTCTCTCAGCACTCTCTCTCATTCTCTCTCTCATTCTCTCATTCTCTCATTCTCTCTCGAACCCCAATGCTCATGATGCTTGGCCTATACTCTGCTTGGGGAGAAGAGAGATGCCCATTGCTTATTAATTTATTTATTTTGGCTAAAATAACGAATAATCATATAGAATTGAAGTTCGTTAATAGAGAAAAACACCCTCAACGGGGAACAAATAATGACGGGAAAAAGGGGAAGTTTGCACCTAGAGAATAATCATTTAAACAAAAACTATCTATAAACAAACTAACCAAACAAAGCCGAATATTGCATGAAAATACAATGAACAAAAGCAACCGAAAAACACAAGATAGAGCGCAACAATCCCTCGCAAACCCGCCCAATGTTTATTTTTGACCTAAAAAACTAATTGTGATTAGATACGAATTCCATTTAATTATGACAATTCAAGTATTATTATTATCTTGCCACTCAGAATTTTTTTTATTATTATAAAAGGAAAATCGAAAATAAGAATTAGAATATCGCCATATTGAGATGCGCCATAAGTACTAGTAATGGTGATAAGTCGATTTGAACATTTAGGTCGGTGTTTATAGAGTAAAAAATTTGATTAGTTACTCAACTTCCCTGTATTGGGTTTTTCTATTTTAATTAACGTTAGCTTTTACTTCATACGTCCCAAGTTAATAGTCCTTGAAAAAAATACACGATATAAGAAAAGTGATTGACACATGTATTTTTTTATCTACTTTCCATTTTTACCCCTTACTTTATACTTACATTTTTGTCTTACTTAAATAAAGTAAGGATATAAAAGTATGATAACCAATAATTCTTATCAATTTATGAAAGTAGACTATGAATTTGAAACAGGCAAAATGGAAACCAAGACTATCTAATTGGGACGGGGGATGTGACGACCCGGAAATTTCCGACCAAATTTAAACTTTATCTTTACATGATTCTGACACGATAAGCAAAGTCTGTAATGTTAAGTCTAAAATTTTTGAAATTTGTTTACATGGATTCAGTTAATCTTTGACTATGTCCGACGATTCACGAACAATTGTGTGTAAGTAAATATGTAAATATATATATATATATATATATATATATATATATATATATATATATATATATATATATATATATATATATATATATATATATATATATATATATATATATCAAAATAAATATAAGGATATATATATAATAATTGAGTTAATGAAATACACTTTAATAAATTGGAATTAAAAATGAAAATGATAAATAAAATAATTAAGTCACTATTAAAATAAATATATACAAATATATATATGATTTATATTAATAATTATTTGTAATATATACATAAATATTAAATAAATGCTATCATATTATATAATTGTAATATTACTATGTTAAATGTAATTACAAATTTTATTATAGTTATTATATTATTATTATATTCATTATTATTATTAAAATTAATATACGTATTATTAGTATCCTGAAAATTATAATATGAAAATTTTTACATGTAATTTATGATATTGTTATTAATATTATTATGATTATTATTATCATTATTGATTATTAATAATGTTATCATGTTATTATTATCTTTATCAATATTATGATTATTATTCTTATAGTTATTATTAATAAAAAAAATAATACAATATATTATTATTAACATTAATATTATTATTATTATTATTATTATTATCATTATTATTATTAGTATCATTATTATAATTAATATAATTATTATTAGTAATATATTTATTAATTATTATATAAATTATATAAATTATAAAAATAAGGAAAAAAGGGATGAAATCAGTTCCTATATCTATCACTACTGTATCTGAATTTTTTTCCTGTCTCATACAAATCCAAAATTAGTCAGTGATCACTTCAACCTTTATTTTTTTTATTTATTTTATTATTGTCTGTAAAGGGAGAACGAGACCATGAACCTTCCTTATATAACAATTGATTTCATTGGCATTGTATATAAAAACTTTCTATCATTAATTATCAAATATAATTGCTACTAATTGTTTTTCTGATAAATTAAACAAAATTTTTTTATAAAAAAACTCGTTGTACCTCTGTTCGTTACACTTTTTGCTCATAACCCAAATTCGAATGTAATTTCAAAAACTAAAAATGCCATTGTGTTAGGAATCCCTTATTTAATCTTTTTGCAAAGTTTCATTCCTCAATTCCTAATATCAAGTTCTAATTTTCGAGTCAATGCTTAAAATTTCAAAAAGTTAACCTTTTCGTTCATCAAGAAATTCGTAATCATATTGATGTTTCTGGATCATTTGATAATTTTAATGTATTCTAAAGTCGATTTGAAAGATATTTCATGTAGATAACAAGGTCTCAAAATGTACCAATTTGCGAAATCATTTTTTTCTTCTTCCTTCAAACCGTCGAACAGCAGAAGCATGAATTCTGTTTTTTTTTCATTTTTTTTGTTCAATAACTCTCTTTCTAATTTTAATAGTCATTTACAAGATTTAAATAAAACAATGAAATCATTAATTTAGTTTTTTGAACTTGAATTGATCGATTAGTTTAAGGTTGAAGAAGAAGAATTAGAAAACAGAATATTTTGGTTAGATAAATAGGGTATGCAAGTTTAATAAGAAAAGCAGAATCAGCGGAGTGGTTTCGATATGGTTCGGGGTAGCAAGAGGTCTCGGGTTCGAGCCCGGTTTGGGACATTATTTTTTAAAAAGGCCTTGGAGGTAGTTTTTCTATAGTAAAATTTATTATTATTATCATCATTATTATTATTAATATTAATTTTATAATTATTAATATTGTTATTTATTATTTATAGTATGATTATTACTACTAAATATTATTATTGTTACTAGTATTGTTATTATTAGTTAGTATTATTGTTTTTACAAGTAATATATGTTTTATTATTAATGTTAAAATAAGTACTAAGTATCATTTATTATTATTATTATGATTTTAATTATTATTATCATTACTAGTATTATTTTTATTCCTAGTACTATAAGTATTATTATTAGTATTATTACTATTATTAAAACAATTACAAGTATTATAATCGTTATTATTATTATTATCATTATTATCACTACAATTATATTATTATTACTATCAGTATCATTATAAGTAGATTTATTAATGAGTATTGTTATATAAATATTAAAATCCTTAATCATATCTATCAGTAACAGTAAGATTAATATTTTTACAATTATTATTAATGATATTATGAAATTTATCCCTAATAGAATTGTTAACATTATTACCTTTATTATTAATATTATGTACTATAATTATTATCATTATTACCAATATTCACTACAACAAAAGTGTACATATAGGACACCCAAATTGGTCATATAATGTCACTTTATAAGACCTTTTGGCCTGATAGGACCAACATGAGATGCGTACCAACTAAGGCGGTCGTATAAAGTATAGACACAAAAAAGTGTCCTAAAATGTAATAAGATTATGAAACCAATTATCGAGTCCTATAATATAATTAATGACCACACAGAAAAGTCCTTACAATTATATATCGAGTGACTTTTATTTAGATTGAGACATACAAAAGGGTCCCAAAAGTAAAAAAAAAGTTTACATTAGTACCAACAAAGAGGTCCTATTTAAGTTTTATATTTCCTAAGGACTAACAAAAATGGTCTCATTATTATGTTAGTACCCAAATAAGAGTCCTATTATAAAAAGATACTACTTTAGTACCAATAAAAAAGATCCTAATATATCAATATTCTTGTTTAGTACCACGAAAAAAGGGTCCTAATATAATGATTTTCAAGGTT
Source organism: Rutidosis leptorrhynchoides (assembly GCF_046630445.1). NCBI lineage: Eukaryota > Viridiplantae > Streptophyta > Magnoliopsida > Asterales > Asteraceae > Rutidosis > Rutidosis leptorrhynchoides. Next base: position 254,664,216 of record NC_092333.1, read on the forward strand.
AATAACACTAAAAAAAGTCCTAAATGAGTCCTAATATGTAATAATATTCGTCCTATGAAGTCATAGTAGTTCCGGATCCAGCTCGGATATTTGGATCCAGTTCAGATATTCGGCTTCGATAATATTCGAATCCAGTTCGAATATTTGGGTCCAATTCGGGTCATGTTCGGTTAATCGGGTTCGGATTCAATATTTGAATTTGGTTTGGTTTTCGAATTTTGATTCGTTTTATCGAATCCAATTTTATTTAATATAATTACGGACACCCAATTAATAATTTATACTAAAACAAATATGAAATAAAACGTAATTATAACGTATTCTCAAAATATAAACAACACTAAAAATTAAAAAAATCCATAAATAATCCAAAATATAAAGATTTCGAATAACATTTGATAAGAATGTAAAATTAACGACAAGCAGAGCATTAACGTCGAGGGTCAGCATCTGCCTTTATCAATCCTCACGTACCATCTACAAATAAACCATCCATGTATAAGCATAAAAGTACACGTTATAAAAATATTCTTAACTATTTCAAGTTTAACAAGAACATACCAATATAAACGTACAGGCCAAGCAATACACGCACCAATAGCATCTCCAACCGCATCAGATAAACCATATGCCTAAGCAATTTTTCATCCCTTTTTCAAGGCCACTTGAACGTCTACCTCGCATCAATCCCGTCCAATGTGTATACTCTGAACAATCGGAGTTGGATGACTTGGATCCACGCTCCAAATTAAAATACATCCGGGATTATCTACAACAAACTAAAATTTCATTAAGAAAAATCATCAATACACATTTCTATTAATTACCTTCCCAAATACATGATGCATTACTCCGTCATTCACCCATATATCAATCTGTTGTATAAAAATTATTCTATAATAGAAATAGCCAAATGAAATTATACCAACTATCATACAATATGTAAACCATAAGGAGTTTGTCCCAAGCTGCTTTACCTAATTACCTGGTTCAACATGATCTGGCCGGCCCAGCCTGTTATTGACCCAAGCTGCTTTACCTAATTACCTAGTTTCGAAAGAGCTATTTTTGATATGCCTGTTTTGCTACCAACACGATTTTAATTAATAAGTCAGATTATTAATGTACATATTATTTTGTAACAATAACCATCACATTCATCATTTCATCATTTATAAAAAAATAAAAATAAAAAACCAAAGAGGAAGAAGAATCAGCAAACTAACCCTATCCCGCCCATTTCAACCCATGAAGAATCAGCAAACCAACCCTGTCCCGCCCATTTCAACCCATAATCAGAGTGACCCGTATCATTAAAAATCAAATTGGGAGTTTGAAAAAAGGGCAACTTACTTAAAAGATATATGATCCAAGTTAACACCGAATTGATAGTTTCATGTCTAGCAACCAACATTAACAAGAAGTCATCACATAATTGTTCACTTGAAACCTAAAAACTGAGCATAAAAATTGACTGAAATATTAGCATAAACCATATTAAATGAAGACAAGTTGTTTTAATATAAAGAGTTTAATTAACCTAAGACAATATAAAAATAAAGGGCAGCAACTACGTGAAATCGAAACCTAAAAAATGGCCTCAACAGTAAGATGCATAGCGGGTCGAATTAGAAGAACACTTTAACAATCATAAACAACAAAAGACTGCTAGATTTATTTCATCTCGAGATAACATGTACCTATTAAATTAGTCAAAAAACAAACAAATTGAATTATAACTAATGAAACTTCCAACTCATTTAGCTTACTAACAATCTATTGTAAAACAGTCTAAATTCTCTAGTGCAAGATAACAAATGGTCTAATAGTGCCCCTACAAACCACAGTACCAAACATCAACATGTTATGTGTGATGCCCCGTACAAAACCATCGTGTACGAATCATCAACAACAGGATCATTACAAGGTTAAGTACTATATGCTGTAATTAAAGAAGTTGCATTCACGATAAAAAGGTAATGTCATAACCGACATCAAATGTTTTACATTTCAAAAGCATGCTTCACTAAGTAGAAGCAAATAATAAGTGTATGTGACCACAATGGTCGTTACAAGTCATAGTTCAAAAGTACGAATGTTTGAATGCAAAATAAAGTAGTTCATGCGATGACAACTCTAAGCAGCGGGTGTCTATAGCATGACTAGTACACAGCGGAAGCTAACCTCAAGCACCTGAGAAAAACATGCTTAAAAACGTCAACACAAAGGTTGGTGAGCTATAGTTTAAGTATAACAGTATGTAAGGTAGGCCACGAGATTTCAGTGCTACAAAGAGCGTTTCAAAACAGTATGATAAAGTATATGTTAACCGTGGGCACTTGGTAACTAACTTAACGTTTATACCCCCTGAAAGTACACTTGGCAAGTGCGTATGTTTACGAAGTATTAAACACTCGTTAAATGCTAGCGCTACTAGCCCGAGTGGGGATGTCAAACCCTATGGATCCATATCTAAGATTCGCGTTCATGGTTCAAAAACCAATGATTAAACGTTACCGAGCTAAAGGGAATGTTTATGCCGTTGTATAACCCACACATATATAAGTTTAAGTACTCGTGCCTAGTATGTAAAACATAAAATCCGCATGTATTCTCAGTTCCCAAAATAAGTTAAAGTAAAAAGGGAATGCTATAACTCACAATGATATGTAGCGGTAAAGTAGTAGCCGGGAAAGGTGTGCAAGTAAATGGTCCGAAGTCCTCAACCTAAGTCAAATAGTACTAAGTCAGTAAATCATCTTAATAGGTTTAAAAGTATGTAATTAAGGTCTTAAGGGTCATCATCATTTATCATTAAACAAAAGGCGTAAGGTAGGTTTCGTTTATGAAAGTAGTTTAAAACAAAGTCTGACTTCAGTCAGTCACCACGGCCTCTACCCTTACTGAATTAAGGTGAGACCAGTGGCCATGGCTCCTTCTATGAGTCCCTTAAGTGTGGTAAAATTTACAGAAGCAAACACATCTTGGTTTGACCGTGGCGATGGTCTAATTGCGAGTAGGTCAGAAATTTCTGCACAACGTTAAAGGACATAGTAACGATCGGAGGGCCATAAATCCTAAACCGTAACTTGGATTAAGACGAGTCCTATATGAAAAGTTATCTACTCGAAAATATATATCTAAAAGTCATGGTTAGAACAGCCCAGGTATATTGGTCTGTTACAGAATCACCAGACCAGTAGCTTTTGGACAGAACAGTGAGTTTAAAAGGGTTCCGGTGGTCTTGGTGCTTGATGTTCATCATGGTTCTTATCCTTGATGCATATAGCTTCAAGTGTACAACTCATTGATGTATCTACATCATCTTAACCAAGTCTTGACCATCATAACCCATGTGCAAGTCTAAGACATGAAGCACAACTCACTTAAGAGTTGTATGAAGTTTGATGAATCAAAGTTGCATCAAAGTCTTAGATCTAACACATACATGGACTTTAAAGCTAATAACAAGTTACAAACTTGAAAGTAAACTAACTAATCATGATCATAAGTAGTAGAACATAGTTCTTAGTTTGATCTTGAAGATCCAAGATTTAAAAGTCTAGATCCAAAGTTATATTTAAAGAAAACTTATTTGTGTGTTCTTGAACTTTCAAAGTTAACTTAATTTGTTCAAGGGATATGAGATCAAGACTAACTTGTAGTACTTGACCATATAAACTTATTTGTGTGTTCTTGAACTTTCAAAGTTAACTTAATTTGTTCAAGAGATATGAGATCAAGACTAACTTGTAGTACTTGACCATATAAACTAACTACATGAAATTAAAGTGCATAAATTGAAGAAGTAAACTTAAATAAGCAAGAAAAGGTTCATGGTTGTTCATACTTTAAAGATTCAAATCAAGGTTTGATCTTTAGAAAGTAAACTTTAAAGTTTACTTCATGAACTTCAAGTATGTCTTTCAACCATGAACTTTATAAACTTTGAACAAGTATTTAGTGGAGATCATAAACTAGAGAGTTTATGTCTTGTATGTTCTTGAAGATTCAAGATAAAAGAAGAATTAAACTAAGAAGTTTGATCCTTGAAAACATGCAAGTAAATAAAGATAATAACAACTAGTAATCAACACAAGTAACAAAAGATTATAACAATCAAAGAATGATGATGATTTAAGGGTACTAGAAATCGGTTCTAACAAGAAAAAGATGAGAGAAAGAACTTGAAAGTAACTCACACTTTGAGAGAAAAGTTGAGAGGAAAGTAATTGCAAGTTTGTGTGTGAGATGAATGAGGTTTACTAGTGAACAAGTAATACAAAAAAAAATGTGTGAACACCCTTACCTATGCTAGCCCACGGCCAGTAGCAAAAAGAAGAGGGGGGGATTAATTCAATGGTTTCTAGCATGTAATTGTCCTTAAAGGTGGTTACTTGAGGTGCATGCATGGGGATAACAAGCAACTAGATTCCAATGTCTCTAAACTAACTAGTTACAACCTAAATGATACTTACAAGTGTTAGTGGGCTAACTAAGTCCATTAATAATGTAGGGTGGGCTTGGAAGTCCAATAACATGAGTCCATTACACTAACAAAGCCCAAGTTCAAATAAAACACAAGTTAAACCAATTAAAGCCCAAGTAACTAACAAGTAACCTTTGTTAATTAAAATGATTAATAAAGTTAATCATGAATGTAAATAATATCTAGAAATATTATTCGTGAAGTTTCGTGTGTCACAAAGACGTTTCGGGCACTTAAAAGTCAAGTACGGGCAATCATGGTAACATGTAAATGTAATAACATACATTCGTTTAATCACACGTATTAATAATAATAATTATTAATAAAATAACATTGGAAATTCCAGGGTCGTTACATTACCCACCTGTTAAAGAAAATTTCGTCCCGAAATTTAAGTTGAGGTAGATGGAGGAGTTGGGAAAAGGTGAGGATACTTCCGCATCATTTGATCCTCTCGCTCCCAAGTAAACTCAGGTCCTCGTTTGGCATTCCATCGCACTCGGACGATCAGAATCTTGTTGCGTTTCAAAGTTTTGATCTCACGATCCATAATTTCAACAGGTTCTTCCACAAAGTGGAGTTTGTCGTCAATAGTAAGTTCTTCCAATGGTATGATAAGTTCAGGTGCAGCAAGACACTTCTTCAAGTTTGACACATGGAAGGTAGGATGAACTGAGCTCAATTGTGCCGGTATATCCAAACGGTATGCAACGGGTCCAACACGTTCCAAGATTTCGAAAGGACCAATGTATCGTGGGTTTAACTTTCCACGTTTTCCAAAACGAATCACACCTTTCCAAGGTGCAACCTTTAACATTACACGATCACCAACGTTGAATTCAAAGTCTTTACGTTTAAGATCGGCATAACTCTTCTGACGATCGCGGGCAGTCTTAAGCCTAGCTTGAATCTGAGCAATCTTCTCCGTGGTTTCATGGACTACCTCGGGTCCGGTGATTTGCTTTTCGCCTACTTCGGCCTAACAAATAGGAGATCGGCACTTACGGCCATACAATGCTTCGAAAGGTGCAGCATTAATGCTAGAGTGATAACTGTTGTTGTACGAGAATTCGGCGAGTGGCAAATGTCTTTCCCAGGCCTTTCTAAAATCAATGACACATGCACGCAGCATGTCCTCCAAGGTCTGAATCGTTCGTTCACTTTGCCCGTCAGTCTGGGGATGATAAGCAGTGCTCATGTCGAGACGAGTTCCCATGGCTTCTTGCAAAGAACGCCAAAATCTAGAAGCAAAACGGGGATCGCGATCGGAGATGATCGATAAAGGTACACCGTGTCATGATACAACCTCCTTAATGTAAAGTTGAGCAAGTCTTTCCATTGTATCAGTTTCCTTCATCGCTAGAAAGTGTGCAGATTTGGTAAGGCGGTCAACAATAACCAAAATAGTATCGTATCCGCCCACCGTCTTTGGTAGCTTGGTGATGAAATCCATTGTTATCCATTCCCACTTCCATTATGGGATTTCTGGTTGTTGAAGTAAACCAGAAGGTCTCTGATGCTCGGCTTTAACCTTCGAGCAAGTCAAACACTTACCAACATAAGTCGCAACGTCCTTCTTGAGATTCGGCCACCAATACTGTTCTTTGAGGTCGTGGTACATCTTGCCCGCACCGGGGTGTATCGAATATCTCGATTTATGTGCTTCATCAAGTATCAGGTTTCGTAGATCTGCATAAATATGTACCCAAATTCTTCCGGCATAACATCGGAGTCCAGACTCCCTAACCTCGAATCGAGAGACAAGTATGTTCAAATGTTCGTGAGATATGTTCTCCTCTTTGAGAGCCTCGTCTTGGGCTACTCTGATCTGGCTGTTGAGGTTCGAATGGATGGTAATGTTCAGAGCCCTAACACGAAGAGGTGCCGTCCTCTCCTTTCGGCTTAAAGCGTCAGCTACAACATTGGCCTTACCAAGGTGATAACGGAGTTCACAATCGTAGTCGTTGAGCATCTCGATCCATCGACGCTGTCTCATATTCAGTTGCTTCTGATCAAAGATGTGCTGGAGACTCTTGTGATCGGTGAAGATAGTGCTCTTAGTTCCATACAAATAATGTCTCCACAATTTGAGTGCAAAGACAACGGCTCTAAGTTCAAGATCGTGAGTAGTGTAGTTCCGCTCGTGAATCTTCAATTGGCGGGAGGCATAGGCAATAACCTTTGATCGTTGCATCAGTACACAACCAAAACCACTCTTCGATGCATCACAATAAACAACAAAGTCGTCACTACCCTCAGGAAGTGATAAGATAGGTGCGAAGGTTAACTTCTTCTTCAAAGTTTGAAATGCTAATTCGTGTGCGGGTTCCCAAATGAACTTCTTGCCCTTGTGAGTCAGCGCGGTCAAAGGACGCACAATCAGAGAAAATCCTTCGATGAATCTTCGGTAGTAACCGGCGAAACCTAGGAATTGGCGAATATGAGTAGGAGTAGTGGGGGTCTCCCACTTGCTGATGGCTTCAATCTTGGTGGGATCAACTTTGATACCCTGGTCGCTTACAACATGACCCAAAAATTGTACTTCCTTCAACCAAAATTCACACTTGGAGAATTTGGCGTAAAGTTGCTCTTGTCTTAAGAGTTCAAGCACTAATCTGAGGTGTTGCTCATGTTCTTCTTCGCTCTTAGAGTAGATGAGGATATCATCTATGAAGACGATAACAAAGTTGTCCAAGTAAGGCTTGCAGACACGATTCATGAGGTCCATGAACACGGCAGGTGCATTTGTCAAACCGAATGGCATCACGAGAAACTCATAATGACCATAACGGGTTCTGAATGCAGTCTTCATCACGTCACTTTCCTTCACCCTCAACTGGTGATAGTCGGATCACAAATCGATCTTTGAATAAATGCTCGATCCTTGTAGTTGATCAAAAAGATCGTCAATTCGTGGAAGAGGATACCGATTCTTGATAGTCAATTTGTTGAGTTCACGGTAGTCGATACACATACGGAAGGATCCATCCTTCTTCTTCATAAACAACACAGGTGCGCCCCAAGGCGAGAAACTTGGTTGGATAAACCCACGGTCTAACAGCTCTTGTAGTTGACTCTGTAATTCTTGCATCTCGGAAGGTGCGAGTCTATAAGGTGCGCGAGCTACAGGTGCAGCTCCTGGCACTAAATCAATCTGAAACTCTACTGCTCTCTGCGGCGGTAATCCAGGCAATTCCTCTGGGAAGACATCGAAAAATTTGTTCACAATTCGAACGTCGTTCACGCTCTTCACCTCAGTTTCTACCGCTTTCACATGTGCTAGGATAGCAAAGCGTCCCTTCTTCATAATCTTTTGCGCTTTCACGCAACTAATGAGGTTCAACTTCGAGGTACATCTCTCTCCATAGATAACCAGTGGTTTGCCATCTCCTTGTGGTATGCGAAGTGCTTTATCTCCACAGATAATATCGGCCTTTATCTTGCTCAACCAATCCATGCCAACGATCACGTCAAAGCTTCCCAGTTTGATAGGTATCAAATCAATTTCGAAATCTGTACCAGCTATGTTGATAATAGCTCCACGACTAATATGGTCAACCTTTTCAAGTTTTCCATTGGCGACCTCGACAAGCATACTTTCTTTTAACGGGACTAATGACCAATTAATCTTATCGCAAAAATGTCTACATACATAACTTCTATCCACACCAGTATCAAACAAGACAGAAGCTAAAAGATTGTTGATTGTGAATATACCTGTCACCAAGTCGGGGTTATCGCGTGCATCCCTTGCATTAACATTGAAGGCTCTACCTCGGGGTGGTCCTCCGTCTTTTCACTTGTTGGGGCATGCGTTTCTGAAATGGCCCGTCTGTCCACATTCGTAGCACTTCTTCGGCCCATTGGTGTTCAGCTTCCCATTCAATGTGGTGACCTTGCAGTCTTTTCCGATATGCCCAGCCCGTTGGCATCTCTCACAAACAACATTGCAATACCCAGTGTGGTGTTTGTAACACCTCTTGCATTGAGGTAGGGTTCCCTTGTAGTTCGGGTTGGAGTTGGTGTTGTTGTTGGGATTAGGGTTTCCACCGTTGTTGTGCCTCTTGGCGGGGGTCTGATCGTAGTTTCTCCCCCTGTTGTTGTTGTTGTTGTTGTTGTTGTTGTTGTGGTTGTTGTGGTTGTTATGGTTGTTGTCCCATTTCCTCTTTTCGCTACTACCAGCTTCAAACTTAGCCTTCTCCGGCTCATCAATAAGAATCTGATTCATGAGAGTATGCGCCATGCGCATTGCTTCGGGAACATTCGGTGGTTTGGATGAGGTGACATTTCCTTTGATGGACTTAGGGAGTCCCGAGAAGTATTTCTCCATGAGCTTGAATTCGAGGGTGACCATAGTCAGACACATCAGTGCTAACTCCAAAAACCTACGATTGTAACTGTTAAGGTCGTTCCCTACTGAAATGTCCCGTTCTTATTGATTAAAAACGTTCCATATTAATTGATTTCGTTGCGAGGTTTTGACCTCTATATGAGACGTTTTTCAAAGACTGCATTCATTTTAAAACAAACCATAACCTTTATTTCATCAATAAAGGTTTAAAAAGCTTTACGTAGATTATCAAATAATGATAATCTAAAATATCCTGTTTACACACGACCATTACATAATGGTTTACAATACAAATATGTTACAACAAAATAAGTTTCTTGAATGCAGTTTTTACACAATATCATACAAGCATGGACTCCAAATCTCGTCCTTATTTAAGTATGCGACAGCGGAAGCTCTTAATAATCACCTGAGAATAAACATGCTTAAAACGTCAACAAAAATGTTGGTGAGTTATAGGTTTAACCTATCTATATCAAATCATAATAATAGACCACAAGATTTCATATTTCAATACACATCCCATACATAGAGATAAAAATCATTCATATGGTAAACACCTGGTAACCGACATTAACAAGATGCATATTTAAGAATATCCCCATCATTCCGGGACACCCTTCGGATATGATATAAATTTCGAAGTACTAAAGCATCCGGTACTTTGGATGGGGTTTGTTAGGCCCAATAGATCTATCTTTAGGATTCGCGTCAATTAGGGTGTCTGTTCCCTAATTCTTAGATTACCAGACTTAATAAAAAGGGGCATATTCGATTTCGATAATTCAACCATAGAATGTAGTTTCACGTACTTGTGTCTATTTTGTAAATCATTTATAAAACCTGCATGTATTCTCATCCCAAAAATATTAGATTTTAAAAGTGGGACTATAACTCACTTTCACAGATTTTTACTTCGTTGGGAAGTAATACTTGGCCACTGGTTGATTCACGAACCTATAACAATATATACATATATATCAAAGTATGTTCAAAATATATTTACAACACTTTTAATATATTTTGATGTTTTAAGTTTATTAAGTCAGCTGTCCTCGTTAGTAACCTACAACTAGTTGTCCACAGTTAGATGTACAGATATAAATCGATAAATATTATCTTGAATCAATCCACGACTCAGTGTATACATATCTCAGTATTGATCACAACTCAAACTATATATATTTTGGAATCAACCTCAACCCTGTATAGCTAACTCCAACATTCACATATAGAGTGTCTATGGTTGTTCCGAAATATATATAAATGTGTCGACATGATAGGTCGAAATATTGTATACGTGTCTATGGTATCTCAAGATTACATAATATACAATACAAGTTGATTAAGTTATGGTTGGAATAGATTTGTTACCAATTTTCACGTAGCTAAAATGAGAAAAATTATCCAATCTTGTTTTACCCATAACTTCTTCATTTTAAATCCGTTTTGAGTGAATCAAATTGCTATGGTTTCATATTGAACTCTATTTTATGAATCTAAACAGAAAAAGTATAGGTTTATAGTCGGAAAAATAAGTTACAAGTCGTTTTTGTAAAGGTAGTCATTTCAGTTGAAAGAACGACGTCTAGATGACCATTTTAGAAAATATACTTCCACTTTGAGTTTAACCATAATTTTTAGATATAGTTTCATGTTCATAATAAAAATCATTTTCTCAGAATAACAACTTTTAAATCAAAGTTTATCATAGTTTTTAATTAACTAACCCAAAACAGCCCACGGTGTTACTACGACGGCGTAAATCCGGTTTTACGGTGTTTTTCGTGTGTCCGGGTTTTAAATCATTAAGTTAGCATATCATATAGATATAGAACATGTGTTTAGTTGATTTTAAAAGTCAAGTTAGAAGGATTAACTTTTGTTTGCGAACAAGTTTAGAATTAACTAAACTATGTTCTAGTGATTACAAGTTTAAACCTTCGAATAAGATAGCTTTATATGTATGAATCGAATGATGTTATGAACATCATTACTACCTTAAGTTTCTTGGATAAACCTACTGGAAAATAGAAAAATGGATCTAGCTTCAACGGATCCTTGGATGGCTCGAAGTTCCTGAAGCAGAATCATGACATGAAAACAAGTTCAAGTAATATCATCACTTGAAATAAGATTGTTATAGTTATAGAAATTGAACCAAAGTTTAAATATGATTATTACCTTGTATTAGAATGATAACCTACTGTAAGAAACAAAGATTTCTTGAGGTTGGATGATCACCTTACAAGATTGGAAGTGAGCTAGCAAACTTGAAAGTATTCTTGATTTTATGTAACTAGAACTTGTAGAATATATGAAGAACACTTAGAACTTGAAGATAGAACTTGAGAGAGATCAATTAAATGAAGAGAATTGAAGAATGAAAGTGTTTGTAGGTGTTTTTGGTCGTTGGTGTATGGATTAGATATAAAGGATATGTAATTTTGTTTTCGTGTAAATAAGTCATGAATGATTACTCATATTTTTGTAATTTTATGAGATATTTCATGCTAGTTGCCAAATGATGGTTCCTACATGTGTTAGGTGACTCACATGGGCTGCTAAGAGCTAATCATTGGAGTGTATATACCAATATTACATACATCTAAAAGTTGTGTATTGTACGAGTACGAATACGGGTGCATACGAGTAGAATTGTTGATGAAACTGAACGAGGATGTAATTGTAAGCATTTTTGTTAAGTAGAAGTATTTTGATAAGTGTATTGAAGTCTTTCAAAAGTGTATAAATACATATTAAAACACTACATGTATATACATTTTAACTGAGTCGTTAAGTCATCGTTAGTCGTTACATGTAAGTGTTGTTTTGAAACCTTTAGGTTAACGATCTTGTTAAATGTTGTTAACCCAATGTTTATAATATCAAATGAGATTTTAAATTATTATATTATCATGATGTTATCATGTATGAATATCTCTTAATATGATATATATACATTAAATGTCTTTACAACGATAATCGTTACATATATGTCTCGTTTAAAAATCATTAAGTTAGTAGTCTTGTTTTTACATATGTAGTTCATTGTTAATATACTTAATGATATGTTCACTTATCATAGTATCATGTTAACTATATATATATCCATATATATGTCATCATATAGTTTTTACAAGTTTTAACGTTCGTGAATCACCGGTCAACTTGGGTGGTCAATTGTCTATATGAAACATATTTCAATTAATCAAGTCTTAACAAGTTTGATTGCTTAACATGTTGGAAACATTTAATCATGTAAATATCAATCTCAATTAATATATATAAACATGGAAAAGTTCGGGTCACTACAGTACCTACCTGTTAAATAAATTTCGTCCCGAAATTTTAAGCTGTTGAAGGTGTTGACGAATCTTCTGGAAATAGATGCGGGTATTTCTTCTTCATCTGATCTTCACACTCCCAGGTGAACTCGGGTCCTCTACAAGCATTCCATTGAACCTTAACAATTGGTATCTTGTTTTGCTTAAGTCTTTTAACCTCACGATCCATTATTTCGACGGGTTCTTCGATGAATTGAAGTTTTTCGTTGATTTGGATTTCATCTAACGGAATAGTGAGATCTTCTTTAGCAAAACATTTCTTCAAATTAGAGACGTGGAAAGTGTTATGTACAGCCACAAGTTGTTGAGGTAACTCAAGTCGGTAAGCTACTGGTCTGACACGATCAATAATCTTGAATGGTCCAATATACCTTGGATTTAATTTCCATCGTTTACCAAATCGAACAACGCCTTTCCAAGGTGCAACTTTAAGCATGACCATCTCTCCAATTTCAAATTCTATATCTTTTCTTTTAATGTCAGCGTAGCTCTTTTGTCGACTTTGGGCGGTTTTCAACCGTTGTTGAATTTGGATGATCTTCTCGGTAGTTTCTTGTATAATCTCCGGACTCGTAATCTGTCTATCCCCCACTTCACTCCAACAAATCGGAGACCTGCACTTTCTACCATAAAGTGCTTCAAACGGCGCCATCTCAATGCTTGAATGGTAGCTGTTGTTGTAGGAAAATTCTGCTAACGGTAGATGTCGATCCCAACTGTTTCCGAAATCAATAACACATGCTCGTAGCATGTCTTCAAGCGTTTGTATCGTCCTTTCTCTCTGCCCATCAGTTTGTGGATGATAGGCAGTACTCATGTCTAGACGAGTTCCTAATGCTTGCTGTAATGTCTGCCAGAATCTTGAAATAAATCTACCATCCCTATCAGAGATAATAGAGATTGGTATTCCATGTCTGGAGACGACTTCCTTTAAATACAGTCGTGCTAACTTCTCCATCTTGTCATCTTCTCTTATTGGCAGGAAGTGTGCTGATTTGGTGAGACGATCAACTATTACCCAAATAGTATCAAAACCACTTGTAGTCCTTGGCAATTTAGTGATGAAATCCATGGTAATGTTTTCCCATTTCCATTCTGGGATTTCGGGTTGTTGAAGTAGACCAGATGGTTTCTGATGCTCAGCTTTGACTTTAGAACACGTCAAACATTCTCCTACGTATTTAGCAACATCGGCTTTCATACCCGGCCACCAAAAATGTTTCTTGAGATCCTTGTACATCTTCCCCGTTCCAGGATGTATTGAGTATCTGGTTTTATGAGCTTCTCTAAGTACCATTTCTCTCATATCTCCAAATTTTGGTACCCAAATCCTTTCAGCCCTATACCGAGTTCCGTCTTCCCGAATATTAAGATGCTTCTCCGATCCTTTGGGTATTTCATCCTTTAAATTTCCCTCTTTTAAAACTCCTTGTTGTGCCTCCTTTATTTGAGTAGTAAGGTTATTATGAATCATTATATTCATAGATTTTACTCGAATGGGTTCTCTGTCCTTCCTGCTCAAGGCATCGGCTACCACATTTGCCTTCCCCGGGTGGTAACGAATCTCAAAGTCGTAATCATTCAATAATTCAATCCACCTACGCTGCCTCATATTCAGTTGTTTCTGATTAAATATGTGTTGAAGACTTTTGTGGTCGGTATATATAATACTTTTGACCCCATATAAGTAGTGCCTCCAAGTCTTAAATGCAAAAACAACCGCGCCTAATTCCAAATCATGTGTCGTATAATTTTGTTCGTGAATCTTCAATTGTCTAGATGCATAAGCAATCACCTTCGTTCGTTGCATTAATACACAACCGAGACCTTGCTTTGATGCGTCACAATAAATCACAAAATCATCATTCCCTTCAGGCAATGACAATATAGGTGCCGTAGTTAGCTTTTTCTTCAATAACTGAAACGCTTTCTCTTGTTCATCATTCCATTCAAATTTCTTCCCTTTATGCGTTAATGCAGTCAAGGGTTTTGCTATTCTGGAAAATTCTTGGATGAACCTTCTGTAGTAACCAGCTAGTCCTAAAAACTGGCGTATGTGTTTCGGAGTTTTCGGGGTTTCCCACTTTTCAACAGTTTCTATCTTTGCCGGATCCACCTTAATACCTTCTTTGTTCACTATGTGACCGAGGAATTAAACTTCTTCCAACCAAAATGCACACTTTGGAAACTTAGCGTGCAATTCTTCCTTCCTCAATACTTCTAACACCTTTCTCAAATGTTCACCGTGTTCTTGGTCATTCTTTGAGTAAATAAGTATGTCATCAATGAAAACAATGACAAACTTGTCAAGGTATGATCCACACACTCGGTTCATAAGGTCCATGAACACAGCTGGTGTATTAGTTAAACCAAACGGCATGACCATAAACTCGTAATGACCGTAACGTGTTCTGAAAGCAGTCTTTGGAATATCATCTTCTTTCACCCGCATTTGATGATACCCGGAACGTAAGTCAATCTTTGAATAAATAGACGAGCCTTGTAGTTGATCAAATAATTCGTCGATTCTCGGTAGTAGGTAGTGGTTCTTGATGGTAAGTTTGTTCAACTCTCGGTAGTCGATACACAACCTGAATGTACCATCTTTCTTCTTGACAAACAAAACAGGAGCTCCCCACTGTGATGTGCTTGGTCGAATGAAACCACGCTCTAAAAGTTCTTGTAATTGGCTTTGCAGTTCTTTCATCTCGCTGGGTGCGAGTCTGTAAGGAGCACGAGCTATTGGTGCAGCTCCTGGTACAAGATCTATTTGAAATTCAACGGATCGATGTGGGGTAATCCCGGTAATTCTTTCGGAAATACATCGGGAAATTCTTTTGCAATGGGAACATCATTGATGCTCTTTTCTTCAGTTTGTACTTTCTCGACGTGTGCTAGAACAGCATAGCAACCTTTTCTTATTAGTTTTTGTGCCTTCAAATTACTAATAAGATGTAGCTTCGTGTTGCCCTTTTCTCCGTACACCATTAAGGGTTTTCCTTTTTCTCGTATAATGCGAATTGCATTTTTGTAACAAACGATCTCTGCTTTCACTTCTTTCAACCAGTCCATACTGATTATCACATCAAAACTCCCTAACTCTACTGGTATCAAATCAATCTTAAATGTTTCGCTAACCAGTTTAATTTCTCGATTTCGACATATATTATCTGCTGAAATTAATTTACCATTTGCTAATTCGAGTAAAAATTTACTATCCAAAGGCGTCAATGGACAACTTAATTTAGCACAAAAATCTCTACTCATATAGCTCCTATCCGCACCCGAATCAAATAAAACGTAAGCAGATTTATTGTCAATAAGAAACGTACCCGTAACAAGCTCCGGGTCTTCCTGTGCCTCTGCCGCATTAATATTGAAAACTCTTCCGCGGCCTTGTCCATTCGTGTTCTCCTGGTTCGGGCAATTTCTAATAATGTGGCCCGGTTTTCCACATTTATAACAAACTACATTGGCATAACTTGCTCCGACACTACTTGCTCCGCCATTACTCGTTCCGACACCATTTATTCCTTTCGTTCTATTAACCCCTGGTCCGTAGACCTCACACTTCGCCGCGCTATGACCATTTCTTTTACACTTGTTGCAAAATTTGGTGCAGAACCCCGAGTGATATTTTTCACACCTTTGGCATAGCTGCTTCTGATTGTTGTTGTTGTTGCGGTTATTATTGTTGTTGGGATGATTGTTGTAGTTGCTGTTGTTGTTGTTATTGTTGTTGTTGTTGGGCCGTTTGTTGTAGTTGCGATTGATGTTGCGATTGTTGGGATAATTGTTGCGATTATTGTTGTAATTGCTGTTGTTGTTGTATTGGTGATTCTTATCACCGTTTTCCTCCCACTTTCTTTTGACTTGCTTCACATTGGCCTCTTCAGCAGTCTGTTCTTTAATTCTTTCTTCAATCTGGTTCACTAGTTTGTGAGCCATTCTACATGCCTGTTGTATGGAGGCGGGCTCGTGTGAACTTATATCTTCTTGGATTCCTTCCGGTAATCCTTTCACAAACGCGTCGATCTTCTCTTCCTCATCTTCGAATGCTCCCGGACACAATAGGTACAATTCTGTGAATCGTCTTTCGTACGTGGTAATATCAAATCCTTGGGTTCGTAACCCTCTAAGTTCTGTCTTGAACTTATTGACCTCGGTTCTGGGACGGTATTTCTCGTTCATCAAGTGCTTGAATGCTGACCACGGTAGTGCGTACGCATCGTCTTGTCCCACTTGCTCTAGATAGGTATTCCACCATGTTAACACAGAACCTGTGAAGGTATGCGTAGCGTACTTCACTTTGTCCTCTTCAGTACACTTACTTATGGCAAACACCGATTCGACCTTCTCAGTCCACCATTTCAATCCGATCGGTCCTTCGGTTCCATCAAATTCTAAAGGTTTGCAGGCAGTGAATTCTTTGTAGGTGCATCCTACACGATTTCCTGTACTGCTAGATCCAAGGTTATTGTTGGTATGTAGCGCAGCCTGTACTGCGGCTATGTTTGAAGCTAGAAAAGTACGGAATTCCTCTTCATTCATATTCACGGTGTGTCGAGTAGTCGGTGCCATTTCCTTCAAAATAGTCAAATGGAACAAGTTAATCATACAGAATATTAAGAGTAGTTAATAGTATTTCGTAGCATAATATGAACTCATTTATAAAAGCTTTTTCTTCATATTAGCGTTTTATAAGTTTAAATTCGGGTAGTACCTACCCGTTAAGTTCATACTTAGTAGCTAATATACAATTCAACTACTACAATTCTATATGAAAAACTGATTATAATAATATTTCGCGTTCAAACTTTTACACAATATTTTACAAACTTACAATACCGCTTATTTTACATATAGCATGAAATATAGCACACAATAAATTTGATACAAGATGGTTGTGAAGATAATTCTAGCTAGTACACAAGTCGTTCAGCAAAGGCAATAAAGACACGTAATTCATACGTCCAGAAACAAGTCATGCATTCTGGTTTTACTAGGATTACTTCCCATCCTTGGTCTTGTAGAACATAACCGTTATGGCCGTTGATAAGACAGCGTGTTGTAACGTCGTCAAAGGGACGAGGGTTACGTAATGTCCAACAGTCCCGTAACAATCTAAAAACCTCATTTCTTACCCCAATTACCGACTCCGTCACTTGTGGGAACGTTTTGTTTAATAGTTGTAGCCCGATGTTCTTGTTCTCACTTTGGTGAGAAGCAAACATTACTAATCCGTAAGCATAACATGCTTCTTTATGTTGCATGTTAGCCGCTTTTTCTAAATCACGAAGTCCAATATTCGGATATATTGAGTCAAAATAATTTCTTAACCCATTGCGTAAAATAGCATTTGGGTTCCCCGCAATATATGCGTCAAAGTAAACACATCGTAACTTATGGATTTCCCAATGTGATATCCGCCATCTTTCGAACGAAAGCCTTTTATAAACCAAGGCATTCTTGGAACGTTCTTCGAATATCTTACAAACTGATCTCGCCTTAAATAGTTGTGCCGAAGAATTCTGACCGACTCTAGACAAGATTTCATCAATCATGTCTCCGGGTAGGTCTCTTAAAATATTGGGTTGTCTATCCATTTTGTGTTTTTATACTGTAAAATAGACAAGAGTTAGATTCATAAAAAAAAATAGTTATTAATATAAGCAATTTTTATATATATCATAAAGCATAAGCACACTATATTACATATATTACACCACACGAATACAAATATCTTATTCCGACTCGCTTGTTTCTTCTTCTTCGGTTTTGGTTCGTTTTGCCAAGTTTCTAGGGATATATGATGTTCCCCTAATACGAGCCGTCGTTTTCCACATTGGTTTAGAAAAACCTGGTGGTTTAGAGGTTCCCGGGTCATTGTTACAAGTTAAGGACTTCGGGGGTTGACGATACATATAAAGTTCATCGGGGTTGGAATTAGATTTCTCTATTTTTATGCCCTTTCCCTTATTATTTTCTTTTGTCTTTTTAAATTCAGTTGGGGTAATTTATATAACATCATCGGAATTCTCGTCGGAATCCGATTCATCGGAGAATTGGTAATCCTCCCAATATTTTGCTTCCTTGGCGGAAACACCATTGACCATAATTAACCTTGGTCGGTTGGTTGAGGATTTTCTTTTACTTAACCGTTTTATTATTTCCCCTACCGGTTCTATTTCTTCATCCGGTTCCGATTCTTCTTCCGGTTCCGATTCTTCTTCCGGTGCCGACTCTTCTTCCGGTTCCTCTTCGGGAACTTGTGAATCAGTCCACGAATCATTCCAATTTACATTTAACTCTTCATTATTATTAGGTGAGTCAATGGGACTTGTTCTAGAGGTAGACATCTATCACATAATATCAAACGCGTTAAGAGATTAATATATCACATAATATTCACATGTTAAAAATATATAGTTTCCAACAAAATTTGTTAAGCAATCATTTTTCAAGTAAACACGGTCGAAGTCCAGACTCACTAATGCATCCTAACAAACTCGATAAGACACACTAATGCAAAATTCTGGTTCTCTAAGACCAACGCTCGGATACCAACTGAAATGTCCCGTTCTTATTGATTAAAAACGTTCCATATTAATTGATTTCGTTGCGAGGTTTTGACCTCTATATGAGACATTTTTCAAAGACTGCATTCATTTTAAAACAAACCATAACCTTTATTTCATCAATAAAGGTTTAAAAAGCTTTACGTAGATTATCAAATAATGATAATCTAAAATATCCTGTTTACACACGCCCATTACATAATGGTTTACAATACAAATATGTTACAACAAAATAAGTTTCTTGAATGCAGTTTTTACACAATATCATACAAGCATGGACTCCAAATCTCGTCCTTATTTAAGTATGCGACAGCGGAAGCTCTTAATAATCACCTGAGAATAAACATGCTTAAAACGTCAACAAAAATGTTGGTGAGTTATAGGTTTAACCTATATATATCAAATCATAATAATAGACCACAAGATTTCATATTTCAATACACATCCCATACATAGAGATAAAAATCATTCATATGGTGAACACCTGGTAACCGACATTAACAAGATGCATAGTTAAGAATATCCCCATCATTCCGGGACACCCTTCGGATATGATATAAATTTCGAAGTACTAAAGCATCCGGTACTTTGGATGGGGTTTGTTAGGCCCAATAGATCTATCTTTAGGATTCGCGTCAATTAGGGTGTCTGTTCCCTAATTCTTAGATTACCAGACTTAATAAAAAGGGGCATATTCGATTTCGATAATTCAACCATAGAATGTAGTTTCACGTACTTGTGTCTATTTTGTAAATCATTTATAAAACCTGCATGTATTCTCATCCCAAAAATATTAGATTTTAAAAGTGGGACTATAACTCACTTTCACAGATTTTTACTTCGTCGAGAAGTAAGACTTGGCCACTGGTTGATTCACGAACCTATAACAATATATACATATATATCAAAGTATGTTCAAAATATATTTACAACACTTTTAATATATTTTGATGTTTTAAGTTTATTAAGTCAGCTGTCCTCGTTAGTAACCTACAACTAGTTGTCCACAGTTAGATGTACAGAAATAAATCGATAAATATTATCTTGAATCAATCCACGACCCAGTGTATACGTATCTCAGTATTGATCACAACTCAAACTATATATATTTTGGAATCACCCTCAACCCTGTATAGCTAACTCCAACATTCACATATAGAGTGTCTATGGTTGTTCCGAAATATATATAGATGTGTCGACATGATAGGTCGAAACATTGTATACGTGTCTATGGTATCTCAAGATTACATAATATACAATACAAGTTGATTAAGTTATGGTTGGAATAGATTTGTTACCAATTTTCACGTAGCTAAAATGAGAAAAATTATCCAATCTTGTTTTACCCATAACTTCTTCATTTTAAATCCGTTTTGAGTGAATCAAATTGCTATGGTTTCATATTGAACTCTATTTTATGAATCTAAACAGAAAAAGTATAGGTTTATAGTCGGAAAAATAAGTTACAAGTCATTTTTATCAAGGTAGTCATTTCAGTCGAAAGAACGACGTCTAGATGACCATTTTAGAAAACATACTTCCACTTTGAGTTTAACCATAATTTTTAGATATAGTTTCATGTTCATAATAAAAATAATTTTATCAGAATATAAACTTTTAAATCAAAGTTTATCATAGTTTTTAATTAACTAACCCAAAACAGCCCACGGTGTTACTACGACGGCGTAAATCCGGTTTTACGGTGTTTTTCGTGTGTTCGGGTTTTAAATCATTAAGTTAGCATATCATATAGATATAGAACATGTGTTTAGTTTATTTTAAAAGTCAAGTTAGAAGGATTAACTTTTGTTTGCGAACAAGTTTAGAATTAACTAAACTATGTTCTAGTGATTACAAGTTTAAACCTTCGAATAAGATAGCTTTATATGTATGAATCGAATGATGTTATGAACATCATTACTACCTTAAGTTTCTTGGATAAACCTACTGGAAAAGAGAAAAATGGATCTAGCTTCAACGGATCCTTGGATGGCTCGAAGTTCTTGAAGCAGAATCATGACACGAAAACAAGTTCAAGTAAGATCATCACTTGAAATAAGATTGTTATGGTTATAGAAATTGAACCAAAGTTTGAATATGATTATTACCTTGTATTAGAATGATAACCTACTGTAAGAAACAAAGATTTCTTGAGGTTGGATGATCACCTTACAAGATTGGAAGTGAGCTAGCAAACTTGAAAGTATTCTTGATTTTATGTAACTAGAACTTGTAGAATATATGAAGAACACTTAGAACTTGAAGATAGAACTTGAAAGAGATCAATTAGATGAAGAGAATTGAAGAATGAAAGTGTTTGTAGGTGTTTTTGGTCGTTGGTGTATGGATTAGATATAAAGGATATGTAATTTTGTTTTCATGTAAATAAGTCATGAATGATTACTCATATTTTTGTAATTTTATGAGATATTTCATGCTAGTTGCCAAATGATGGTTCCCACATGTGTTAGGTGACTCACATGGGCTGCTAAGAGCTGATCATTGGAGTGTATATACCAATAGTACATACATCTAAAAGCTGTGTATTGTACGAGTACGAATACGGGTGCATACGAGTAGAATTGTTGATGAAACTGAACGACGATGTAATTGTAAGCATTTTTGTTAAGTAGAAGTATTTTGATAAGTGTATTGAAGTCTTTCAAAAGTGTATAAATACATATTAAAACACTACATGTATATACATTTTAACTGAGTCGTTAAGTTATCGTTAGTCATTACATGTAAGTGTTGTTTTGAAACCTTTAGGTTAACGATCTTGTTAAATGTTGTTAACCCAATGTTTATAATATCAAATGAGATTTTAAATTATTATATTATCATGATGTTATCATGTATGAATATCTCTTAATATGATATATATACATTAAATGTCTTTACAACGATAATCGTTACATATATGTCTCGTTTAAAAATCATTAAGTTAGTAGTCTTGTTTTTACATATGTAGTTCATTGTTAATATACTTAATGATATGTTCACTTATCATAGTATCATGTTAACTATATATATATCCATATATATGTCATCATATAGTTTTTACAAGTTTTAACGTTCGTGAATCACCGGTCAACTTGGGTGGTCAATTGTCTATATGAAACATATTTCAATTAATCAAGTCTTAACAAGTTTGATTGCTTAACATGTTGGAAACATTTAATCATGTAAATATCAATCTCAATTAATATATATAAACATGGAAAAGTTCGGGTCACTACACCTACGGCCTTCAACTGCATGAATTCAATTTCCATCTTCTGAATTTCGGTTCTCGGACAATACTCATCAATCATAGCGGCCTTGAATTCCTCCCATGGCGTAGCATACACCTCATCGATACCTTTCGCTTGAGCTAACGTGTTCCACCACGTTAGCGCGCCGTCAGATAGCGTGCAAGATGCAAACTTGGTCTTATTGTCCTCGGAACAGTTGATAACTCGGAATACTGATTCAAGTTTCTCGAACCATCTGGTGAGACCAACTGGTCCCTCGGTGCCGCTGAAGTTATGCGGTTTGTAACTCTGGAATTCCTTGTATGTACACCCATTTCGAACGGGTGGAATAACCGGTGGTGGTGGCGGTGGAGCTTCGAGATTTCTTTCTGCTAGGGCTGCAGCGACCCGTTCGTTGATCATGTCCTCAATCTGGGCGGCGGTAGGTGTGGATCTTCCGTTAGCCATGGTATTCTAAACAAAAATTTTGACTCAAGTCAAAATCCAGTATGCAAGTAGTAGTAATACAGTATATAGTGACCAACATGGAATCAAAACATCACATGTTATTAAATAATGCATCTAGGTACAAATACCACAGAATCATCGTACAGTAATGTAAATAGAACATCGTGCAAGAATTAAATAACGCAAAGTTCCATTCATTAATAATAATAAGTTTCATACATCTGAATAAGTTCGTACAATACATATGAAATACATGAAACTATATCTAGATTACATCATGAAATCTAAATACAAGGTCCTACGGTGAAGGCGGGTGAACTGCTCCTCGAGCCAACTGCTCCTCGAGCTCAGTGACTCGAGCTCGGAGAGTCTCAATCTCCCTCATCAGTTCCTCGTTAGAGGGAGTTGGTGGGGTAGGCGGTGCAGGTGGGGCGGGTGGTGCGGGTGGTGCCGGTGGTGCTGATGTAGATGGTCCGGCTCCGGATGTAGACGGTACGTCCCTAGATGTAAGTGGTCCGTATCTAAATCTAGGTGGTACGGTTCCAGGAATAGTCAATACGTAACGGGGAACCTTACGTATCTGTGGGTCGGCAGGGTATGGCACAACTCGTTTACGAGCAGTAACCCTACGACGATGGCCAAAAGCGTCAGTAAAAGCACGACCTCCATTCACCCCTGGAATGACGGTGCCGTCGAAACAGTACCGTTTCTTCGGCGGGGTGGAGGGTGCCTGAATTGGTCTGTCAGCAGGATCCTCATCATCGCTGGAGTCGTCTGATGATGAAGAATCGGCGGATGATGAGTCATCCGAATCGTGTGGTGGTGACACTGGTGGCTGAGCTGGTAATCCGAAGCGTCCGAAGGCGGCCAACATCTGTCTGTGTCTGCCTGGTGGAATCACGACTAAACGTCCATCGGGAGTGCGTCGGCAAGGCGTGCGCATGTGGTTATGAAACGGCCCTTCCCCGAACTCCGCGGGGATCTCAATACCACCAATGCGGGGTTGAACCCTCGAGGGTCCGGGAGCAGACACTGGGGCAGGTGCACTAGTACCAGCTCCAGAAGTAGAAGCGTCGGGATCACTAGTGGGTGTTGGGGCCGGTGTATCGGTAGTAGCAGCAGCAGGTGTAGCAGTAGGTAGGGCGACGGGGTCTGAGTCTATACTGCCCGAAATGCCAGCAGGTGAAACATCCGACATCTGAACAAGGAAACATAAATTTTCCATGTCAGTATGTCATAAAGCAAGCAATTAATATGCCAACAGTTTAAATCATGTATAACGGTAACTAGCATGGCAATAACAGTAATTCGTATGAAAGTAGCATGCAATCGAAAGCAAGTAGCATCATGCAGTAGTGAAATCATGTAGTAGCATACGGCATATAGCGGAAAAAGTAAGCAGTAGCATGCAGTAAATTCAGCGGAAACAAGTAAACTAGCAAGTTGTAGATTAGTCCTATTAGTGAATCCTACTCGGGTCGGTCTTAGACTCACTAATGCAACCTAATTCCCTACAACCAATGCTCTGATACCAAATGTGATGCCCCGTACAAAACCATCGTGTACGAATCATCAACAACAGGATCATTACAAGGTTAAGTACTATATGCTGTAATTAAAGAAGTTGCATTCACGATAAAAAGGTGATGTCATAACCGACATCAAATGTTTTACATTTCAAAAGCATGCTTCACTAAGTATAAGCAAATAATAAGTGTATGTGACCACAATGGTCGTTACAAGTCATAGTTCAAAAGTACGAATGTTTGAATGCAAAATAAAGTAGTTCATGCGATGACAACTCTAAGCAGCGGGTGTCTACAGCACGACTAGTACACAGCGGAAGCTAACCTCAAGCACCTGAGAAAAACATGCTTAAAAACGTCAACACAAAGGTTGGTGAGCTATAGTTTAAGTATAACAGTATGTAAGGTAGGCCACGAGATTTCAGTGCTACAAAGAGCGTTTCAAAACAGTATGATAAAGTATATGTTAACCGTGGGCACTTGGTAACTAACTTAACGTTTATACCCCCTGAAAGTACACTTGGCAAGTGCGTATGTTTACGAAGTATTAAACACTCGTTAAATGCTAGCGCTACTAGCCCGAGTGGGGATGTCAATCCCTATGGATCCATATCTAAGATTCGCGTTCATGGTTCAAAAACCAATGATTAAACGTTACCGAGCTAAAGGGAATGTTTATGCCGTTGTATAACCCACACATATATAAGTTTAAGTACTCGTGCCTAGTATGTAAAACATAAAATCCGCATGTATTCTTAGTTCCCAAAATAAGTTAAAGTAAAAAGGGAATGCTATAACTCACAATGATATGTAGCGGTAAAGTAGTAGTCGGGAAAGGTGTGCAAGTAAATGGTCCGAAGTCCTCAACCTAAGTCAAATAGTACTAAGTCAGTAAATCGTCTTAATAGGTTTAAAAGTATGTAATTAAGGTCTTAAGGGTCATCATCATTCATCATTAAACAAAAGGCGTAAGGTAGGTTTCGTTTATGAAAGTAGTTTAAAACAAAGTCTGATTCAGTCAGTCACCACGGCCTCTACCCTTACTGAATTAAGGTGAGACCAGTGGCCATGGCTCCGTCTATGAGTCCCTTAAGTGTGGTAAAATTTACAGAATTAAACTCGTCTTGGTTTGACCGTGGCGACGGTCTAAGTGCGAGTAGGTCAGAAATTTCTGCACAACGTTAAAGGACATAGTAACGATCGGAGGGCCATAAATCCTAAACCGTAACTCGGATTAAGACGAGTCCTATATGAAAAGTTATCTACTCGAAAAGATATATCTAAAAATAAAGATTAGAACAGCCCAGGTCTACTGGTATGTTACAGAATCACCAGACCAGTAGCTTTTGGACAGAACAGTGAGTTTAAAGGGGTTCCGGTGGTCTTGGTGCTTGATGTTCATCATGGTTCTCATCCTTGATGCATATAGCTTCAAGTGTACAACTCATTGATGTATCTACATCATCTTAACCAAGTCTTGACCATCATAACCCATGTGCAAGTCTAAGACATGAAGCACAACTCACTTAAGAGTTGTATGAAGTTTGATGAACCAAAGTTGCATCAAAGTCTTAGATCTAACACATACATGGACTTTAAAGCTAATAACAAGTTACAAACTTGAAAGTAAACTAACTAATCAAGATCATAAGTAGTAGAACATAGTTCTTAGTTTGATCTTGAAGATCCAAGACTCAAAAGTCTAGATCCAAAGTTATATTTAAAGAAAACTTATTTGTGTGTTCTTGAACTTTCAAAATTAACTTAATTTGTTCAAGAGATATGAGATCAAGACTAACTTGTAGTACTTGACCATATAAACTAACTACATGAAATTAAAGTGCATAAATTGAAGAAGTAAACTTAAATAAGCAAGAAAAGGTTCATGGTTGTTCATACTTTAAAGATTCAAACCAAGGTTTGATCTTTAGAAAGTAAACTTTAAAGTTTACTTCATGAACTTCAAGTATGTCTTTCAACCATGAACTTTATAAACTTTGAACAAGTATTTAGTGGAGATCATAAACTAGAGAGTTTATGTCTTGTATGTTCTTGAAGATTCAAGATAAAAGAAGAATTAAACTAAGAAGTTTGATTCTTGAAAACATGCAAGTAAATAAAGATAATAACAACTAGTAATCAATACAAGTAACAAAAGATTATAATAATCAAAGAATGATGATGATTTAACGGTGCTAGAAATCGGTTCTAACAAGAAAAAGATGAGAGAAAGAACTTGAAAGTAACTCACACTTTGAGAGAAAAGTTGAGAGGAAAGTAATTGCAAGTTTGTGTGTGAGATGAATGAGGTTTACTAGTGAACAAGTAATACAAAAAAAAAAAATTGTGTAAACACCCTTACCCATCCTAGCCCACGGCCAGCAGCAAAAAGAAGAGGGGGAGGGGATTAATTCAATGGTTTCTAGCATGTAATTGTCCTTAAAGGTGGTTACTTGAGGTGCATGCATGGGGATAACAAGCAACTAGATTCCAATGTCTCTAAACTAACTAGTTACAACCTAAATGATACTTACAAGTGTTAGTGGGCTAACTAAGTCCATTAATAATGTAGGGTGGGCTTGGAAGTCCAATAACATGAGTCCATTACACTAACAAAGCCCAAGTTCAAATAAATCACAAGTTAAACCAATTAAAGCCCAAGTAACTAACAAGTAACCTTTGTTAATTAAAATGATTAATAAAATTAATCATGAATGTAAAAAATATCTAGAAATATTATTCGTGAAGTTTCGTGTGTCACAAAGACGTTTCGGGCACTTAAAAGTCAAGTACGGGCAATCATGGTAACATGTAAATGTAATAACATACATTCGTTTAATCACACGTATTAATAATAATAATTATTAATAAAATAACGTTGGAAATTCCAGGGTTGTTACATTATGCACCAAGAAATCAACAAACTTAAGCTTAGTAATCAGTTAACTCGTAAGCCAAGGGGCCATTGCTAGTAAGCTATACACGAAAACTGAGTTAACTGCATAGACAAAAACAACTCCTAAAATCTAGCGGAGCATGTGTGACGACCCAGAAATTTCCGACCAAATTTAAACCTAACCTTTATATGTTTCCGACACGATAAGCAGAATTTGTAATGTTGAATCTCAAAAAGTTTGGAACTACATTCATGTAATCAATTACCCTTTGACCGTGTTCGACGATTCATGAACAATTATGTGTATATAGATATGTATATATAATATATAATAACTGAAAACATTAACAAAGTATTTGATATATATGATACTTTACATGAACGTATTTGTTTCGATATATTTATCGACAGAATTAAGAGATAATATCAAATGATTGAATTATTAGATACATTATGATATGATTACGGGCCAATGTTATGAGGTCCACTGTGATTTAAGAAATCTATTCTTTTTGACAATATTCGGAAAATGGTAAAGTGATCTATAAGTAAGAACGTGGAGTGTAAATAACTTAGATGTTGGATATCGACAAGTTAAGTAACTCGACATTTTTCATTAAGATGATTTCATACGTTTATTAAACCTTTGGACTTTATCACATGCTTCACCAACAGACTGTAATTTAAAAACTTGAAACCTATTATGAATATATATAATTCTACTTTTCTAAAATGTTTTATGATATAACGATTTAAATTAATATTAAATATATTTATACGCGTATTATACGTACATGGTTTTATACTTTTACTATACTTTAACTTTACCTTTACTTTACTTTTACTTTACTTTTACTTTACTTTAACTTTAATAATTCACTTTAATAATTCACTTTAATAATTCATACTTTAATAATTCACTTTAATAATTCATACTTTAATAATTCACTTTAATAATTTATACTTTAATAATTCACTTTAATAATTCATACTTTAATAATTCACTTTAATAATTCAAAAATCTATTATAAATAGAATTCAATAGGTTTCATTATTTCATAGAAATTTGAAAATATATTTCTCTAAACTCTCTCAATCAAATTACATATATATATTTACTTAGTATTATTTCAAGATATTATTAGTATACATAAAATACTACGATGGAGTTATATTCAGACGATTTCAAAATAAGTTTTCAAACGGGATAGAGCTAAGGAAATTATGGGTTATAGCTATGAAGGTTATGGGTATTGTTCGAGGGTATTGCTCGTGAGGTCAACCTAAAGTTTATCATTTTCATTGCGTCTACGTACTTTCCTGCAATATTGAATCACAATATTGATACGTGAGCATTCATATCTTATTTTTTATATATTAATAGTGTATCCCTGACTAGTGCTCGAGTATATATGATTATGCATGTTTGTATGCTTAGTTTTGTCGTTAAATAGTTTATGATAAATCACGAATTTGATACATATGCTACTGAGATAAGGTATATGATATGCATGTCGTTGAAAAGCTAAAGAAAAATTAATAACTTTTCATTTAGAAATCGTGTGGGTTCGATGAACGGATTAAAAGATATGGTCAACTGAATTATTATTAATTTTAATATTATTATTAAAACGATTATTATAATTGTTATCAGTTGATGTTATTACTAAAATTATCTTTATTACTAAAAATTAATATTTTTATTGAAACTATCATTTTATTATTTTTATCATTATTATTATTATTATCAATATTATTTAACCAAATAAATATGCGTACAAAGATATTTTTACCACACGTAATATAATTACATTAATAATACATGCCATTATATTTTTATGATATTAAGTGAATT
Organism: Rutidosis leptorrhynchoides; assembly: GCF_046630445.1. Lineage (NCBI taxonomy): Eukaryota > Viridiplantae > Streptophyta > Magnoliopsida > Asterales > Asteraceae > Rutidosis > Rutidosis leptorrhynchoides. Next base: position 254,692,959 of record NC_092333.1, read on the forward strand.
TTATAAATTTTATTACTTGAGATATATAAAAGTATATTTTTATCATATATAAATTTAAATATAAATTTTTATTTATTAATAAATGACTGGTATTATTTAGTATAATAAGATCTGATAAATATATTTAAATATATAAAACGACTATATATAAGTTATATAATAAACATGTATAGATTTTGGAAGTCATTTTGGGTTAAGTTGACTTTTGTTGACTTTTGCATGTCGGTCTCGAGCATTAGGATTGTGATACACTACGATTTGACCTAAATTGTTAGACAGATATTGACCAACATATAAATATATATACTTAATATAGGTTCGTGAATCCGAGGCCAACCTTGCACTTGTTAAATGACGTTATATGTATTTTTACTATGAAATACAGTATGGTGAGTTTCATTTGCTCCCTTTTTAATTGCTTTTGCAACATATATTTTTGGGCTGAGAATACATGCGCTGTTTTATAAATATTTTACGAAATAGGCACAAGTACTAAAACTAATTCTACGTGGGTTTAAACCAGAAATATACCCTTAGCTTGGTAACATTAAACTACTTGTCTATGTACGGTAGGCGCGAATCCTAAAGATAGATCTATTGGGCCTGACAAACCCCATCCTGACTATGGGATGCTTTAGTACTTCGAGGTTATTTTAAACACACCTGATCTGGTGTACTTCAGAGGGTAAAACATGAACGTTAAGGCTTGTTACCGGGTGCCTACAACTTATAGAATACTTTTATACACTTGCGAGTGTACATATATTTATAAACGGAAATCTTGTGGTCTATTAATATATTGAAATGATTGTTATGATAAACCTATGAACTCACCAACCTTTTGGTTGACACTTTAAAGCATGTTTATTCTCAGGTATTAAAGAAATCTTCCGCTGTGCATTAGCTCATTTTCAGGATATTACTTGGAATCATTCATGGCATATTTTGAAAGACTTTGCATTCGAGTCATTGAGTTCATCAAGATTATTATTAAACCAATTATAGTTGGATGTATTATGAAATGGTGTGCATGCCGTCAACTTTCGTTGTAAAAAAAGTTTGACTTTTAAAAACGAATGCAATGTTTGTAAAATGTATCATATAGAGGTCAAATACCTCGCGATGTAATCAACTATTGTGAATCGTTTATAATGTATATGAACGGGTCCTTTCAGTTGGTATCAGAGCTGGTTTAATGCCGTTTATTAGCGGGTTAATCGTAGAGGGGGTTCTCACAGTGTTACCTGTGACGAAGCATTGGCTCTTACTCCTTGCGGTCCCTATTAGGGTTGGCTGTACTGCCGAGAGGCGGGCCGTAAAATCAGTGTCTGAGGTACGCTCAGTGGTCACAGGCGGTTAGCTGAGAAGGCACTGAGTGGGATGCGTCCCCAACTTTCAGTTGGTATCAGAGCGGTGGTCTTAGCGAACCAGGTCTGCATTAGTGTGTCTAACTGATAGTCGTTAGGATGCATTAGTGAGTCTGGACTTCGACCGTGTTTGCATGTCAAAAGTTTTGCTCATCATTTTTGTCAGAAATTACCTGCTTATCATTCTTAGTCTAGACACATCTTATTGCATTGATTGCATGAATAGTGTATAGACAAAATTCATATCTTAGCGTATCTACTAATTCATATCTTAGCGTATCTGTTACTGTAAACTTTGACTGACATATTTCGTAAATTCCTCCGTAATCTACGAAACCTTTTGCTCTATATAATTAGAATACCACCCGATAGCCGGAAAATCATTTCATATCGAAAAAAATTCTTTATTCAATCGTACGAAATGGAATTCGTCATTAGTTCAAGTCCCTCGGATTCCGAAATGGAATTCCACTCAAGTTCCGAAAGCAGTGTGACCGGAATGGATCAACCAATTATCCATCATCTATTTTGGATGAATTGAGGATGGGTTCGTAATCTACTTAACCATTGGAGACAAGAAGAAGGTGATCCCTTTCATCCACCACATTGCCCTCTTGGCAATGAACCTGAAGCACTTACCGGCGAACCTGTCCGAAACACCATTTTCTCTCTCATTTCCAGAGTATCTCGTCATGATTATATACTACACCAAATTCTAGATCTTATCTATCCGCTCGTCCGAACCGACAATCACCCCAGTGTAATAGAAGAAGTCAACGAGCTTCGCGCTCGGGTAGTGACTTTGGAGAATATGGTGCAAAGGTTACAAACACCAGCAGCAGCACCAGCAGCATAACAAGTACCACCATCAACAACATCAACAGTGCCATTACCACCACCAACAACAACCGCATCGCAAACCTCAACTTCACAATCTGTCCCACGAGCATCGACGTCATACGCCATGTAGATACCAAGGAATACCACAACGATGAAGTATTGATTCATAACTTCATTGGGAAAACATTCTACGACGATTATGTAATTTCTAAAGTTTAGAAATTATCTATCCTAGCCTTAACCATAAATCAAATGAGTTTAATTTAATATTAACTCATTAAATCTATATTACATCTGAAGAAATATACACATATATATTTCCATAAAGACTGTAATAAAATTCTTTTGTACAAAATATTAATTGTGAAATATTTTTTAACAGGTAGGTAATACCCGAGAGATATATAAATTCACAATTAATATGTTACATTCTTCGAATCAGATTCAGCAAATCATCCATTATACTCCCTTCTTTTACAACAATATACATTCTTTTATAGAAATCAAAACAACCATACTCATTCAAAATCTAATTACATATTATGATTTTGAAATCTCAGAATTCGATTCAAGATATAACCGAAATCATCACTCTTAGATTTCTACATCTTTCAAAACTATACTTTGACTTCAAAACTGTCCTAGAACCTCATTTCTATTCATGGAACTCACAAAATATTTGTATCATTCAAAATCTTAGAACATCATATGTATATTAACAATTACAATATGTGTTCAAACACTTCAAAATTCTTAAAGACATGCGAGATGATGATCCAACCACACATTACCCACTGTCATGCACCTGAAAAGCTCTCGAAACCAAAGTTATAGTTTAACACGTATCCTTGTCAGATCTTTTGATATTTATTACTAAATATAATTTTTCAATCTCTTTCCAAAATAGACAGTTTTGTCATAGCTTCAACAAATCACCTTCATTTGTTTATACGAATAAACTTTATTATAACAATTACCCCTTCATCATTGTTACCGGGGAACCTTTCATATCTCGCCACATTAGCAGTAAACTTATCAACAACTTCATTAACCTTCGACTTAAGCCTCTCCGAAAAGCCACTATACTTATTCATTAAAACCCCATCATGTACTCACGTACATCCTGTAACAATAATTGTCACACCAACTACTGGGAATTAGCAATCAGTATTTTGAATTCCGCGATAATTTTACGTCAAAAGTTATATGTATACATATAACGTCTATCTCCTAGACTTACATACTTCGAATGTGAATTTTCTGAAAAACATCCTAAACTATGAACTAGTTCTCCGAAATTGGAAAAATGCTGATGAAGCAGCAAAAACTGTAAACGACTTTAACAGTCAAAAGTTTGATGATAAAGAATAGTATGGTGATAAAGCTGAGAAAAAGAGAAGGTTTGATACTGGAAAACGGATTGAGCAGACCATGAAGGAGGCTGTGGATAACTCACAAAGACTAAACCTGCCTTCAAAGGATCCAAATGATTCAGTGTCTACTGAAATCGTTAGCAAACACCTTACTTCTTATTCTAAACCTTCACAGACAAATCTTCTTCATCATCCATCTATGTTAAGAATTCTAAGATATCATCGTATCTTTTATTATAAATATCTTCGATATTCCTGAAGATATTTTCACAACTATTCTTATCCGAAATATTCTATCTATTCACAATATCTGCATTACAACATAAAAAGAAACTGTGTTAGTTTCTAAATTCTGAAGAAGAAAAAAATTCGAATTTAAAATAGGAATGTTTTTGAAGTAGTGTTGGGAACTGAAGCATGAGTTAGTATAATATAATGACACTTGATCAATGTGATTATATTACAGTAAGTCATACTGAGTTTCTAATGGAACGTGATGATTCACAGAACATACCGTCATCATGTACTATTTACACGACTCTTACATTCTACCCAATTTCTAAACATATTAAGAACATATCATCTTGATAGCTCTATATTTTCGGATATTCTGGTAATTTGCCAAATCAAGATCGTGCCATTACTATTTTCTTCTTGGAACATTAACTATGTTCATCCAAAAATTCATATCTACAAATTCTGGACCATTATCCACTTGACTTAAGGTCGAGAAGAGAAAACGAAAGCATGAAGCTCCGAAATATAATGGAGAATATAAAGCCCGATAACAACCCCGAAATTACAAACCTTGTATATCAATGCGTATAGCAATAGAAAGACACGGGAGAATGAAAAACACAATAACCCCAAGGTAATGGTAGAAGAAAATAACTTCCTCCGGTGGTAGATGAAAAAGAAGAATGACAGATATAAAAGTTAAGAGTATATCAAGAATCAATACTGGATGAAGCATATTAACGAATGCTTTAAAGTATGAATTGGGGAGAAAGACTAGAAGGTGTGAGCTGTGGAAATAAAGAAACGAAGGGGGTGGATTTATAGTAAAATATCAGACAGAGAAATCGAGACAGATTATCGCATTTAATCAAATAAGATCATGATTTCCTTAATCGCCGAAGAACCAAATCTTATTGCAAAGATTTTCTTTAAATTTCATGAATTCCGAAAATCAATCATAACTACGTCATCGGTTAAAACGAATATACGTTTACTCATTTCACTCTCTTGCGATAACTTCACTTATACTCTTCGCGTAATCAAATTGTTTTATCTATATTACTCAATGATGATAAAACTCTATTTATCAACTCATATTTGTCATGAAAACATTTTTAAAGTTAGCCATGACGACCTCGATCAAATTTCGGGACGAAATTTCTTTAACGGGTAGGTACTGTGACGACCCAGAAATTTCCGACCAAATTTAAACCTAACCTTTATATGTTTCCGACACGATAAGCAGAATTTGTAATGTTGAATCTCAAAAAGTTTGGAACTACATTCATGTAATCAATTACCCTTTGACCGTGTTCGACGATTCACGAACAATTATGTGTATATAGATATGTATATATAATATATAATAACTGAAAACATTAACAAAGTATTTGATATATATGATACTTTACATGAACGTATTTGTTTCGATATATTTATCGACAGAATTAAGAGATAATATCAAATGATTGAATTATTAGATACATTATGATATGATTACGGGCCAATGTTATGAGGTCCACTGTGATTTAAGAAATCTATTCTTTTTGACAATATTCGGAAAATGGTAAAGTGATCTATAAGTAAGAACGTGGAGTGTAAATAACTTAGATGTTGGATATCGAAAAGTTAAGTAACTCGACATTTTTCATTAAGATGATTTCATACGTTTATTAAACCTTTGGACTTTATCCCATGCTTCACCAACAGACTGTAATTTAAAAACTTGAAACCTATTATGAATATATATAATTCTACTTTTCTAAAATGTTTTATGATATAACGATTTAAATTAATATTAAATATATTTATACGCGTATTATACGTACATAGTTTTATACTTTTACTATACTTTAACTTTACATTTACTTTACTTTTACTTTACTTTAACTTTAATAATTCACTTTAATAATTCACTTTAATAATTCATACTTTAATAATTTACTTTAATAATTCATACTTTAATAATTCACTTTAATAATTCATACTTTAATAATTCATACTTTAATAATTCATACTTTAATAATTCACTTTAATAATTCAAAAATCTATTATAAATAGAATTCAATAGGTTTCATTATTTCATAGAAATTTGAAAATATATTTCTCTAAACTCTCTCAATCAAATTACATATATATATTTACTTAGTATTATTTCAAGATATTATTAGTATACATAAAATACTACGATGGAGTTATATTCAGACGATTTCAAAATAAGTTTTCAAACGGGATAGAGCTAAGGAAATTATGGGTTATAGCTATGAAGGTTATGGGTATTGTTCGAGGGTATTGCTCGTGAGGTCAACCTAAAGTTTATCATTTTCATTGCGTCTACGTACTTTCCTGCAATATTGAATCACAATATTGATACGTGAGCATTCATATCTTATCTTTTATATATTAATAGTGTATCCCTGACTAGTGCTCGAGTATATATGATTATGCATGTTTGTATGCTTAGTTTTGTCGTTAAATAGTTTATGATAAATCACGAATTTGATACATATGCTACTGAGATAAGGTATATGATATGCATGTCGTTGAAAAGCTAAAGAAAAATTAATAACTTTTCATTTAGAAATCGTGTGGGTTCGATGAACGGATTAAAAGATATGGTCAACTGAATTATTATTAATTTTAATATTATTATTAAAACGATTATTATAATTGTTATCAGTTGATGTTATTACTAAAATTATCTTTATTACTAAAAATTAATATTTTTATTGAAACTATCATTTTATTATTTTTATCATTATTATTATTATTATCAATATTATTTAATCAAATAAATATGCGTACAAAGATATTTTTACCACACGTAATATAATTACATTAATAATACATGCCATTATATTTTTATGATATTAAGTGAATTTTATAAATTTTATTACTTGAGATATATAAAAGTATATTTTTATCATATATAAATTTAAATATAAATTTTTATTTATTAATAAATGACTGGTATTATTTAGTATAATAAGATCTGATAAATATATTTAAATATATAAAACGACTATATATAAGTTATATAATAAACATGTATAGATTTTGGAAGTCATTTTGGGTTAAGTTGACTTTTGTTGACTTTTGCATGTCGGTCTCGAGCATTAGGATTGTGATACACTACGATTTGACCTAAATTGTTAGACAGATATTGACCAACATATAAATATATATACTTAATATAGGTTCGTGAATCCGAGGCCAACCTTGCACTTGTTAAATGACGTTATATGTATTTTTACTATGAAATACAGTATGGTGAGTTTCATTTGCTCCCTTTTTAATTGCTTTTGCAATATATATTTTTGGGCTGAGAATACATGCGCTGTTTTATAAATATTTTACGAAATAGGCACAAGTACTAAAACTAATTCTATGTGGGTTTAAACCAGAAATATACCCTTAGCTTGGTAACATTAAACTACTTGTCTATGTACGGTAGGCGCGAATCCTAAAGATAGATCTATTGGGCCTGACAAACCCCATCCTGACTATGGGATGCTTTAGTACTTCGAGGTTATTTTAAACACACCTGATCTGGTGTACTTCAGAGGGTAAAACATGAACGTTAAGGCTTATTACCGGGTGCCTACAACTTATAGAATACTTTTATACACTTGCGAGTGTACATATATTTATAAACGGAAATCTTGTGGTCTATTAATATATTGAAATGATTGTTATGATAAACCTATGAACTCACCAACCTTTTGGTTGACACTTTAAAGCATGTTTATTCTCAGGTATTAAAGAAATCTTCCGCTGTGCATTAGCTCATTTTCAGGATATTACTTGGAATCATTCATGGCATATTTTGAAAGACTTTGCATTCGAGTCATTGAGTTCATCAAGATTATTATTAAACCAATTATAGTTGGATGTATTATGAAATGGTGTGCATGCCGTCAACTTTCGTTGTAAAAAAAAGTTTGACTTTTAAAAACGAATGCAATGTTTGTAAAATGTATCATATAGAGGTCAAATACCTCGCGATGTAATCAACTATTGTGAATCGTTTATAATGTATATGAACGAGTCCTTTCAGCATGAGCATTCTTCACAAAACATATAGACCTCCACAAATACTTTACTACAACAAAATGACCTCAAACTAATCCATATGAAATAACTTTAGATAAAATATTCAGATCAAGCAACATAAATCGCATTCAAATACTCAATTACCTGATCTGATGCAATCAGTTTTTGTTCATACAATGCCACAATAGACAGACAAGAAAGATTAATAACATAAAGAGAGCAACAATTGGTTCATGAATTTGTCATTACTTTATTCTACAGCAGCTTTAAGAAAAATACCAGATGCTGCAACAGTCAGACTTTACAACAAGGTAGAAGAAGGTACAATCTGAACAAATTAAATGGACTACGCATTTTTAAAATACAAGAAGATAATGTCTGCACAAAAATCAATTCAATTAACATCGATTATATATCGATATCTAATTATCACATTAATTAAACCCAAAACTGGTTAGAAGATTCGTTGTGCAGAACGGCATAAAAATTAAGAATATCTACTGTACCTTCAGGACGGATCAAAGAAGTGTTCCAATGACTCGCCAGCTTCGTCCGGCCGCGTACAAAACAAACTCATGTGTTGCAGATAACGAGAAGATGAGCTTTCGCTAACAAGCTAGTGGACAACGTTACGAATTGTAGAACTGTTTGATCGAAACACGCCATGATTGTAGATTTTTGACGGATGATTGATCGTTATGGAAGTTACTGCAGAGGTAGAGAATGGCGCTAGGGTTTAGAACCTAAGTTGATTTGGGAACAAAAATGATATAGTAGGATGTCATTTTTTTCACATAACTCATCCCGTAATATCAACATAAGACCTGATAGAGGTATTTACATGAAGCCCACTCTGGCCCATTTTATTAGGTTGGATAAATGTTTTATGAATTTATGAAATATTATTAAATTATTAATTATTATTATTAATTATTATCATTATATATATCTCTTAAAAAAAATGAAAACTCATATATAAATGAAGACGTCTTTGAAAAGAGAATAACTTCAACAAATAAAGATTAACAAGGAACTGAAAAGGCTTGTACCTAAAAAGCTACAAACGTACAAAAACTAACTATTCCGAGCTCCCATTATATCTAGAACTAAATAAAAGGTAGTCCAATAAAGCTAAACAAACTAAGCTACTCCGAAAACAATCGAACGAAACAAGAGAACAAATCAAACAAGATAGGAAAACTAATAGAAAGATATACATGCGGAGAATAGTTGAAACAAACCAATCAACCTTTGAACCCCTCCATCTTCACCTTACCATTTAATGTTTCTCCCAAAATCTTTTCTCGACCTAATTATCTATATGTTTAAGGGATATATATATATATATATATATATATATATATATATATATATATATATATATATATATATATATATATATATATATATATATATATATATATATATATATATATATATATATGGTTTGGTAGGTTAATATTCGGTTAATTGAACTCAAAAAACGACAAACGGTCGATAAATTAAACGTTTAAAAATAAAGGAAGGAAAAGCAGTAAAAAATGAAGTATCAAATATTATATACCATAATCAAAAAATATTAAAAGTCAAAACTTAAAAAATTGACTTTGAAAATTCAAATAGGATAATTATTTTTGGAGAGAAGAAAATCAATTATAAATTAATTAAATGAAATATATAATATATAATATAGAGAAATATTCATTTAAATTCTTAATTTTGCTTGAGATCTGTACAATCACATGCGATTGGATCTTACAATCACATGTGATTGTACCCTTGTTATTAATCCTAGCCATTGATTATATTGATCCAAGAGCTGAAATCTATTCTCTGGATCTCAAGCAAAAATAATGATGCAAATGAATATTTCTCATATAATATTATAATATAGGAGTTTTCTAGTGATAGTCCTTAGCGCTATCTTTAAAAAATATATATGCACAAAATATAGTATATTAAAGTTAGAGAGATAGTTATTATGAAGTTATTTGAGTGATTTTAATCAAAGTTCAAATGATTAAAACATTTTACAAAATTTTAAAGATGGCCTTAGGGATAAATCTCAAAGATGGCTCTTAATGAACTTATTGAACTTGTTAGCTCTCTAAGTGTTGTTTCCTTTTCGAATAATGACGACAATTGGCGGTGTCATAAATCTCCCCATGGTGTATTCACTGTCTCGATAGCCAGAAACATTATAGATACTCATGTTCAAGTTCATTTATATATCCATACTCAATGATGCAAGCTTGTTCCTATTGAAATCAACGTCTTCATTTAGCGTATCAAACTTCACCATCTAGTTACTCTTCATAATCTGGATGTTAAGGCATGGTCTTTGACAACTCAGGTTTGTTGTCTTTGTTAAGTATAAGAAGAATCCCATAGCCATTTATTTGTTTAATGCGATATTTCTTATTAAAATTGTTGCAAGATTAGTCGTTGGCTTTATATTTCTATTCCTTTATGAGATTCGGTGGACGAGGTTTGCAGTTGGATTAACTCTTTCGCGGCACAAAGGAACAAGAAGATAATTGTAAAGGTTGTGGTTTACTCGACTATGTGTTCATCATTGTCAGACTTATCTTATAGGGAAAGGTCTTTTATGACGTCTCTAGGTAGTTTATCGGTCGTCCGTAGGCAAGATTCGATTGACTAGTGTTTCTTGATGGTCGATTTTGTTGACGGGTGCATTTACGAGTTTTTTTATATGTGTGTGTGTGTGTGTGTGTGTGTGTGAGGGGGGTGGGGGGGGTTCACATTTTGAGGCTCAAATCGGTTTTTTTTCCTTTGGGGGGGCTTAGATCAAGTTGAGTTTTCTTATTTGATGGCGGTCGTCTGCTTTTGGTCTATATAGAGACTTGTTTAAACTTGGGGTCAACTGTTGTTCACTGTATGGTTTGACTAGTTTGTGCTCATTAGTTTAGAGTTTATGTTTGGTTGATAAATCGGTCGTCTGTAGGAAAGATGCGGTTGGCTAATGTTTTTTGGTGGTTCGTTTTGATAGTGGGTACAAGTAAAATTTTTGGCTATTAGGAGTGTATGTTATATTTGCAACATGTTTAAGCGTATTAAGGACAACCTTACGAGTTGTTTTTAGCCAAATTTAAAATAATAATTATAATGATAATGATGGTTTGTTTATACAATTGTTATCAATCAAATATACGGAGTATTAAATAAAAAATTAATATTAAATTTAAAAAACTAATTAAATATTAAAATGAATATACCAAGTAAACTAAAATAAAATATATAGTTGTATTGTAATTAAGAAAGCTATGACTAGAGGGAAAATTGCCTTAATGTTAGTAAAAGTTTTAACATTCCCTTCAAAACTATTCACCTCTTCCCTATTCTCAAAACCCTTCAAAGACTTCTGATAATGATAAGAAAAAGAACACAAATTTCTCATAAGAAACAAATCGCCGCTCTATTATCCCTTTATACTATTTGAGAAACCGCCTTCTGCTCTTTGTGAGGCTACTGTTTCCTTTGTACCGACTTCTCCTTTCACACTTTTTTTAGGTTACTTTCGTCATTACTCACACAAGTGTCACCCCATATCTCCGCTTTCCGACTTTTCTTCTCTCCTCATTCACAAGCCTTTACAGGTGGTGACTGAATCTTATTAGTTGTTCATCAAATCCTAATCATCTTAAGTTTTAAGTTTTGCTTCAATACGGTTACTCTACAGTAAATTTTATTTATATAAGTAATTTTGTTCACATTCTTCACAAACAATATTATCTTGAATGTTATTTTTGTCGATCGTTTTTCCCGCTAAAATAATATCATTCATCACGAAGTGTCTTTTTTAAATGTTCATATTTTCGTGTGATCTTGATGTCTGAAAAAAAACAAAAAAAAACGAAAAAAATAAAAAAAATTTTGCTCCCCCCGCTTCCCCCGATTGGTTACTTTCCCATTGATCATGCCTATATATATATATATATATATATATATATATATATATATATATATATATATATATATATATATATATATATATAGTATTAGTTTTAAAAAAATACATATGAGTCGTGTATTTACTGGAACCGCTAGTACCGAACCTCGAATCGAATTGAACCAAACCATATATGAATGGTCCGGACTTCGGTTCTAATTTCGTAAAAAGTTGGCTTTCGATCATATAAAATTATAGATAAAATAAATTGTAGATTTTTATAGATAAAGTTTATTTACATACTTCGTAATAAACAAAAAAATTGATATTGATATTGATAGAAAAAAGGCGCCACCAATGGAAAATGAAAATTTCAGAACTTGCTTCGAACTTCCCTCTTTAATTTCAGTAAAAAATATTCGCTTCCTCTCTAACGCGGACTATTTTCCTCCCCATTTTACCATTTTCAGTGCATAACCCTTTCTATCCACCTCTTTCTCATTTTAGTCACCTCATACCACTCACGCACCAGTCACTGTGTTCTATAATATAGGTTCGTTTTCGTTTTCTCCTTATTCTTGAAATTGATATTTATCATATGATTAATTCAATTGATTATTGATATGGGTAAAGTCTGAATGGGTTTTTTTCTTCTTCTAGAATTAAGGCTAGTGTGTAACCCATTGTTTAGCTGATTTAGTGGTATGAATTCTTTTTGAAAACTGTTGATTAAAGTTACACAAGTTAGAATATATGCTTTTTGAAAATTTTAGATTGAAAGCCCTATTAAAAAATATCGTTTTTCACCTCGATTGTGGCTATATTTCTTTGATTATTTGTGCTTTTGGTTTGTTTGATACTTATTATCACAGTAGTTTATATTATTTCGGAAATACAAAAGAGTGATTACAATATTTGTTTTCTCTGTGATGCATTGAGAAAGGGGTTAATGATATTGTGTTTTTTCGATTCTCCGACAACTAAATATATATTGTGTTTATTCTATAGTATTTGCTTTATTTTGTGAAACTAAAGAAGAAAGGCTAAGGGGGTTCGTCGTTTGCTTCCCTGCTTAAAGCACCTAAATCTATTGGTCCAATAGTAACCTTCAAAAAGAAGACTGTGGTGCCTGATCATCAATTGACCCACATCTCAGTCACATCTTATGCTACAATGGATTTAGGGTTTTTTGACTTTGCCCCCGATGGATTTTGTTTTTTGTCCCAAAACCTTCACATTTTGCCCCAAAATCTTCAAATTTTGTCCAAAAAATTGCTACGGTTTAATTTATTTTTTTGCCCCTGGTAAAAAAAATCCTAGTTTCGCCACTGGCCACCAAACTTGGGTCTGTAGCAATTGAATGTAAGTATATCATTTCTTTTTAAACATAACCTCGTGAATCAACAATAAGTTTAATCGCTTTGATTTTGAATGTTCGGTTGTTGGGAATTAGTATTGGGTTTAATTTGTTAAGAAGCCCATCTTTGTGGAATTGTGTACTCTAAACTCTAAAGTCTGATAGAAACTAGAGCTTATTTGCTAAGATAGCTTTGTGAAGGAACTGATAGCATGAACCATGTGTTAGGGTACCGAGTGTGACAGTCTTTTTCGAAGTAAATTTAAACTCTTATTGGACTGAAAATGTGAAGAAGGTGTATGGGTGATCATTGTAAATCGGAGTAAACCACAAGGACCAAATATCAAATTAAATCGTAAATTTATTTTATTATATTTTCTACAGTAATGGTGCTGCTGCGCGTGTGTTGGTTAATGAAGAGAAGGCACTTAATCTTGGGTTACATGTGATTGCAAAGGTTTATGGATATGCTGATGCTGAACAGGTAACTAAATGATAAAGAAAAGTGCATAATAATCTGATTAATTATCATGCTAGAAATTGTTAGGACTTGTAGCAAGATTTTGAATATGCTTGAAGAAACATTAATGAATTATGAGACTGATGTTATGATTGCCGGCAAATGAGCTATTTACAAACACCCCAACGTACACTTGTCATACTCAAGGCTCTTTCAAGAGCAGGATTGAATGCGTCCCAAATAGATCCATATGAAATCGGAGAAGCATTCGCTATTGTGGCCGCTTGCAAATCAGAAATTGCTTGGTTTGAATTCAGTGAGTTATCTATTTGCATTAAATTATTGATTCGGTTTATAACTTTAACTTATATTAATGACATTTTTATGCCTAGGCCTTAACGTACATGGTGATGGTGGTGTATCACCAAGACATCCTTTAGGTTGCAGTGTTGCACGTATCTTGGTCACTCGTTTGGGAGTACTATGTGCATGTTCGCGTTTGTTAGTTAATAAGTTCGGATATTTTAGAGAAATGTTAGGTTAATTGAAAGGATGGTGATGCAGGTTTTGAAGTAGAAATGTTGCAAGTATGGTGCAGCAGGCGTGTGCAACGGAGAAAGTGTTGCATCAACATTTATTCGTTGTTGAACTACTTTAGTAATGCATATGGAGTCTCACAAATGTTGTTGCAACATAGTGTTTTATTTTATATTTTTTTGCTCATGGTACTTGTATTTCTATTAAAGGTATGTAATTTAGATTATTAGAAAGTTTATTTGTTAGATAGCTAAGTCATGGTTCAACAATTGAAGTTTCTAAAGAGCTAATGACTAAAATTATGTTATATGGTTCGATAATTGAGAAAACACGTCATTGTTGATAATGTAGAGACTGTTATAATTCAGTAGGCTTATAACTACCTTTAATGGTTATAAGAAGAAGGAGAGAAAAGGAGAGAAGAAGGAGAGAAGAAATATTGATATTGATATTTCAAGAGAAATGGTACACCTTAAATGGTTACCATACATGTCTATTTATAGTATAAAATATTACTATGCAAGAAATATAATAATAATAAAATTAACATCCAATCTAGATATTTTATAACACAATCTAGATATTTTATAACACTCCCCTTTGGATGACAATTTTATTAGAGAATAACTATTACTGCCTCGTTAAAAACCTTGCTAAAGAAAACCCATTGGGATAAAACTTTAGCTAAGGGAAAAAGAGTGCAGCATAGAGTTGACTCCCCCTCAAATAGGCAACGCCTGAGTTGTTACATCTTCTGAACATGTCTCATACCAATATTATGAACGTGTGTTCTGAAAATAGCAGTTGGCAGTGCTTTGGTATAAAGATCAGCAGAGTTGTTGATTGAACGTATCTCATTTTAATCTGGTTGTCTTTTACGAGATCTTGAGTATATGAGAAGAATCTGAGGTTTTCATCTGAAACTGTATCATCTAAATCTTTTATGTACAAGTTTAGCCCTTGTGATTTGTCTACAGTCTCCTTCATGGTTTGCTCAAACCCTTGTTTCAATTCCTATTCCTTTGTAGTCTTTTCTGAGCCTTACCAACATACCATTCTTTTCCATCAAACTTATGACCGTTAAGACCGTCTATGGCTTTGGCGCCTCGTCAGTATTTATATTTTGTTCAGTCACTTTTGATACTCTTCTTTCATTTGTATTATGCAAGCTGCATTATCTTCATATATAGTTGTTGGTGAAGATAGTTGTTAGTCTTTTATAGCGTTCTAGTCTACAAGAATCAATAATGATTTGTGTCATTGATCTCAACCAAACACATTTTCGAGTAGTTTCATATAATGCAATCACTTCGTCATGATTTGATGATGATGTTGCAACAAGTGTTTGTTTTAAGAACGCCATGATTTTGTGGTATCTCCATTTAGGAATACATATCGAGTTTGAGATTTATCTTTATGAGGATTTGATGAATGACCTGCATATATATAATCAACCAAATCTTGTTTTGAAACGTTATAATAAAATAATTTTAAATCAGCAGTTTCTCAAGGGTATCAAAATATGTGTTTGATCCCGCTCCATTGTCATTTGAGCTGAATCTTGCCAACAAATTAACTGCAAGAGAAATGTCAGGTCTTGTACAATCTATAAGATACATAAGAACCTCAATTGCACTAAAATATGGAACTTCCGATCTGTTAAGATTTTCATGATCTTTCATTTCAAAATAATTCTTTAGAAGTTGAATGATTTCATAGATCTCTTTATTCGTTCATATGATGTTAAGAACATTGACATAAACAACTACGATCACATATCCGAACATTGTTTTTATAAAACATACGTGCAAAATAAGTTTATATGTATACCCCTTTTTTTTCAAGTAGTCATTTAATCGGTTATACTATTGTATCAATCCATATAAAAATATTTGTGATTCAATGGAATACATTTATTTGAGTTTTGCATTAGATACTTATGATACCTTAAACCCTTCAGATATATTCATATATATATCACTATCAAGTGATTCACATAGATAAGTAGTAACAACATCCATGAGATGCATTTAAGTAACTACCAGGTTGATTAAGTATCTAATAAGTAATTGTATTCACTACATAAGGATAAGTTTTCTTCATAATTCATTTCTGGTCTTTGTGGGAAATATTGAGTTACAAGTCTAGTTTTGCCTTGTAACTTCATTTGCACATTTCTTTTCGGATAAAAATTCATTTATATCCCATATGTTTCACATCTTTAAAAGTGATAACGATTGATCCGAAAACTTTTCTTTTATCGAGCGATTCTAATTTAGCTCGTCTTGCTCCTTTCCATTGAGCTCAATCATGTCCACTTTGTATATTCAATGACAGATTTTAGTTTCAGATCATCATCTTTATTCATGATGTCATTGTAACATTATACGAAAATATCTCATAGAGATTTTAATTTCATTTTGGTTCCATAATATTGCATAATTTTATCGCAATTTTAGTATTTACATTTATCAATATCCTCTGCAGAAGGAATATTGATTTGTGGTTCTTCTTGAACACTTTCTTTTACCTCATTATCAGCTGATTTTCTTTTTCGAGGATTTTTATCTTCGGAACCAATTGATCTTCCACGTTTGATGCGTGGCAAAGACTCAACAGTGACATTATTGCCAGCTTTTGGAATTTCAGTTCGAGCTGGAGCATTTATAGCTGGTATATATGATTTGGTCACTTTTTTTTATCTGTAAATTGCATAAAGTAATTAATTTGCAAGTTTTTGCATATGCATTATTTTTGAACTTTCGTTTCACATTCTTTTGTGTGAGTTCAATATACCTTAATTGATGTTCACATCATGAAGCATCATTTTATTTTTTATTTTTATTTCTCCCCCTAATCTAGGGAACAATGTTTTATTAAAATGACAATCAGCAAAACGTGCTGTAAAAACATCACCCATCATGGGTTCAATATATTTTATGATTGAAGATGTTTTATATCCAAAATATATTACCATCTTTCTTTGAAGAACCATTTTATTGTTTTGTGGTGATACAATTGGAACATACACTGCACAACCAATGTTCTAAGGTGGAAAATATTTGGCTCTTGGCCAAAATCAAGTATTAAGTGAAAATATTTATGACTTCCACATGGTATAATGCGAATTAATGTCGCAGCATGTAAATTTACATGTCCACATATAAATATTGAGAGATTTGTACTCATTATCAATTGTCTAGTTATTAGCTGCAAGCGTTTATCTATTGATTCAGCTAAACCAATTTTGTGTATGCACATGAGCAACTGGATGTTCAACAACAATCCCTGTAGATATATAATGATCATTAAATGCTTGAGATGTTAACTCACCAGCATTATCAAGTCTCATCCTTTTAATGGTGTAATCAGAATAATGTGTTCTCAATTTAATAATTTGTGCAAGAAACTTTGCAAATGCCATATTACGGCTCGATAACATACAAATATGAGACCATCCGCTAGATGCGTCTATTAGAACCATGAAATATCAAAATGGTTCACATGATGGATGAATTGGTTCATATATCTTACCTTGAATTCTTTCAAGAAACATTTGTGATTCTTTTTCACAATATACTTTTCATTAATCACCATATGTGCCTTTTTTATCATATATCCTTTTCACCATATACGCCTTTAATCATATGCGCTGTGTTTTTCACCATATGCGCTTTTAATCATATGCGCTTTTCATCATATGCGCTGTGCTTTTCATCATATTCGCTTTTTATCATATGCGCTTATCATATGCGATGCGCTTTTCATCATATGCGCTTTTTTATGTGAATAGTAAATTAATTAATTTCGTTTTACTATTCATATGAATTAATTTCGATTTACTATTTTGTTAATTGAGTAATATATATACATCATATACTTGTGACTCCGAAGGCTCAAATGAATTTGACCATATAGTTATATGTTGTACCTTGCACATTAATTTTCAGTAGAAGCTTTAGATGCACTTTTTTTTTTAATCACCAAATACCACAAACACTTTGTTTGCGTTTGTTCATAGTCATCAATGAAAACCATTTTCTTTAATTTTATTTTATACAATTAAATTAACGCATCATTATTCTTTTTAAAAACAATAATCTATTGTTATTGTTCACTTGTGTCATGTTTAACAACAAAAGTCAACAACCTCTGTCTTGTTTGTTGTGGCAACCAAAAACAACCTTTGCTTTTGTTACCGAGAATCCAAGACCAAAAAAAAATTAATTTTTAATTAATCTTTTATCAAAATCATAAATGATTTTATTGATCTACGTTGATATGGCCATAAAGAATTGACGGCTGACCTACTTTTGTAAGTGTATTTCGGCTATCATCCCGAAAACGCACAACGACCTTTTTTTTTTTTTTATGAACTATTTGTTTCATATCTAGCTTAGGCAATTATTGTGAACATTTGGTCCCTATAAGAGCATTTATTTTTTAGACTTTTAGTTGATTTGTACTTGTCACAATTAGGGATAGCACCCGCGGGTCGTGGATGCGGATCCATTGGATCCATCACCCGTACCCGCAGATTTTTTTTTTTAAGAGACATCCAATTGAACCCTTGTTCGTTGAAACAATTTGACTATATTTTTACTCCCCATTATTAAACGGGCCATTTTGATGCACACTCTTAAAAAAAATAATTTGTTTTTTAAGTTTTATTATTCAACCTCCTTTTTTCAACGGTCACGTTTTTAACAAAACATTTGACAAGTTTGGAAAAAAGTTTTTTATTGATTATCATCAAAAGTTTTCTATTGTCACTCTACTGAAAGGAATTATGGCATACAACCAAAATTGCAACCCAACACTACATAAGAACAAAAAGGTTATTTTTAATTAACATATGTATATGTGTTAAACTCGGAATAATAATAACTTATTTTAGAAAACTAACATAAGACATGTTGAAACATTTTTGTCACATTTAGCTCATCAAGTCTAATACTTATCATTGATAGATTTTATCACGTCTAGGAGATGTTTACTTTTTTCTTGTATTAAGTCCTACTTTCATTTACCTTTGTTTGGAAATTTTTTTTTTTTTTTTTACTTTGCTTTCCCCCTTTCTGTAAAACTCATTTAAACACTTTCTTTGTTTTTTTTTTTTAAAAAAAACTTCCTTTTTTTTACGTTACCCGTAAATTATAAATATATAAAAAAAACTTTTTGTTTAAATTTTTTTTTCTAGTTTTTAAAAGGCCACTTGACCAATTTTTTAATTCTTT
Source organism: Rutidosis leptorrhynchoides (assembly GCF_046630445.1). Lineage (NCBI taxonomy): Eukaryota > Viridiplantae > Streptophyta > Magnoliopsida > Asterales > Asteraceae > Rutidosis > Rutidosis leptorrhynchoides. The sequence continues at coordinate 254,712,330 of NC_092333.1, forward strand.
CACAACACCTGATATCGTGATCGTGACCTTTCACCAAAGCAAGAGATATTCTTGATAAACTAAACACGGACTCGTGTTTGAAATTGTCGGCCACAAAAAAATTCATTTGATAAAAGTATATATTTTTTTTTTGTTATAGAAGGAGACCACTTCATTTTCAATACTTCATTTTTGACAAAAAAAAACTATTCCATTTTACCATCCCTTTTTTTTTCTTACTTTAACTTTTAAGATATACTTTTAATAAAAATACAAACTACTTTTTCTTATTTTAACTTTTAAAATTTACTTTTAATAAAAATACAAACTACTTTTTGTATTTTAACTTTTAAGATTTACTTTTAATAAAAGTACAAACTACTTTTTCTTATTTTAACTTTTAAGATTTACTTTTAATAAAAATATAAACTATTTTTTTATTTTAACTTTTAAAATTATAAATTTAAGAATAAACATTAGTATGCATGAAATAAATAATGATTAATTGCATAAGTAATCATAAATGTTAGATAACATATAAAGACCCCGTCGTATTCGTATTGATCGGAATTAATCTCGACCCATGGTACCGTGTTGTCAAATGACGTGTTGCGTACATAAAGTACCGTGTTGTCAAATGACGTGTTGCGTACAATCATGAGGTCTTATTAACATAAATATAAATGTTAGTGAAGTTAATAAGAGTTAGATTACAGAAAATATAATTCAGGTGGTATAACCGACCATATATAACTTAAATAACATAAATATAAATGTTAGTGAAGTTAGTAAAAGTTAGATTACAGAAATATAATTCAGGTGTTATAACCGACCATATATAACTTAAATAACATAAATATAAATGTTAGTGAAGTTAGTAAAAGTTAAATTACAGAAATATAATTCAGGTGGTATAACCGACCATATATAACTTAAATAACATAAATATAAATGTTAGTGAAGTTAGTAAAAGTTAGATTACAGAAATATAATTCAGGTGGTATAACCGACCATATATAACTTAAATAACATAAATATAAATGTTAGTAGTCCAAAATTTGATATATTCGAGTCTGAAAATTATTAATAATTTCATACCTTGATTAGTGATTCGTGATCGTTTGAGATATCTTTTAATTACACTAAGCTTTTCGTGCTGATAACGTGTTATAATTCAGTAGGCTTATAACTACCTTTAATGGTTATAAGAAGAAGGAGAGAAAAGGAGAGAAGAAGGAGAGAAGAAATATTGATATTGATATTTCAAGAGAAATGGTACACCTTAAATGGTTACCATACATGTCTATTTATAGTATAAAATATTACTATGCAAGAAATATAATAATAATAAAATTAACATCCAATCTAGATATTTTATAACACAATCTAGATATTTTATAACAGAGACCATTATTGTTGAATGTTTAGACTATTATTGATTTCATATAATGCACTTGTCATGATGTAGGAATAATTACAACATATATGGCATTTTAGGATTTTCAAAAGCATCTTAAAGTGTTCTATTAAATTAACACATACTACACTAAACTGTTAAATGTTTTAAAAGGTACCATTTTATGATTCACAATTAAAGTGTTATATGAAATCATATGATAATTATGACCCTAAAAATTAAAAGTGTCCTAAAAATTGACAATGATACGACATAAGTATTACATGTCTTATTAGCTAAATATATAATACGACTAGCGCAAATAAATGTCCTATGATATTTTATTTCATATGACTTTTATATAAAGTGTCCTATCGAATTAACACATAATGCGACACTAAACCGTTAAATGTCTTATAACGAAACATTTTATGATTCACAATTAAAGTGTCGTATGAATCATATGATAATTATGACCTCAAAAACTAAAAATGTCCTATTAAAGAATTTAAGTGTCCTATATATCTACTATAATACGACTCACACAAATAAATGTCTTATAAAGAGTAACTTTCATATGACCGTCATATATGTGTCCTATTACTCTACCAAATAATAAGACACACACATTTAAATGTCTTATAAAGTCCCTTTATATGATACAACAATTTAAATGTCCTATTATATCATTAACTATTATGATAATTAGGACCCCAAAAACTAATTCTTCCTAATAACATACGTTTATATGACATATGTACAAAATGTCCTATTATGCTATAATATAATAAGACTCTCGGAAATAAATGGCCTTTAAACGTATATTTCATATGACGTTCATAACAAGTGTCCTATTACATAAACACATAATGAGACACTAACGAATAAAGGTCTTATAAGCTCCTACATTAGGATCCAATTTTTAAGTGTCCTATGAAAATATTTGATAATAGGACACAAAAAAATAATGTGACCCAGAAAAGAGCTCTTTAGTGTAGTGATCCGAACTTTTCCGAACCTTTCTATGATTATATGTTTAATGAAAACTATATTTACATGATTAAATGTTTCCAACATGTTAAGCAATCAAACTTGTTAAGACTTGGTTAATTGAAACGGAAATTTTGTAAACGTCTGATTACCAAGTTTGACCAATGATTCACGAACGCTATAAGTTGTATATGACATGATGATACATAAATGAATAAATATATATGTTTAACATGATATAATGATCATCAAGTATCTCATTAAAAATAGTAACAATAAGTTATATACTTAAAAAGGAGACTATTG